>NC_057812.1:235948593-235956671 GCF_018294505.1 Triticum aestivum
CGGAGCCCCGGCACGCCGCGCGCCGCCCGAGCCTCGCCCCACCCCGCGCTGCTGGAGCCCCCGCCCCCCAATCGCCATGCGCCGCCGGAGCCCCGCCATCACCGCCCAACCACGCACCACCGGGAGTCCCATCCCTCTCCTCACCTTCTTTCGTGGATCTCCGGCATGTGATCCGGCGAGCGACCCTGGCCTCTTCCTCTATGACATATGTTCTGCGGGCCAGTACCACACTAGCGAGCAGCTCAGCCAGATCCTCCTCTGGATCCGTGGGCATGCCTCCGTCGTCAGATCGGGAGCTTAGCCACCCCGCATCATCAACACTATACTGCCTCCTCCCGCGCGTGTAGTGCACATGCTGCCGCCCAGCAGTCAACGGCGGTGGCATTGGTCCCCCATCCCCTAGTCCCGATGCCGGCGACCCTGTCTTCGGCAAGGACGAAGCCCGTACAGTTTAAAAAACTATTTTTCCTATTTTGGGGGGGGGATTTTGGATGTGCAGGAAACTGCTGCAGTGCGGAGTGTGTTTTTGGTGCACCCTGACGGCGACCCATCCACCCCAACCTCCCCCATGTCTCTTAGGTGGCGAGGTCGAGATGCTCCCCTGGTGTGGTGGCTACCACGGCTTCCCCTCCTTCTGATCCGTATGCCATGGCCTCCGCCATCTAGTCCGCTGCTTCTCGCAGCTGTGGCTGACGAGGAGGACGGTGGATGTGGTGGCATGCTCCGCCTTATCCCCCCAATGGCCTGTAACGAGCTCCCTCCTCCAACTATTGCAGTTCCTTTGATTTTTTGTTGAAGCTCACTGAATTTTTTTTGTAGTGCACTGTCGAAATGAAAAATATTGTACGTACAAGTTTCTTGGCATGGCGTCGAGCAGTTTGGTAGGGAGCGGCACGCAGTTTGCTTGGGAGCTTCCTAATCCTGCTCCGACCCATCTTCTTTCCCCTAGTGCACTGCAGTTGTTCATCATTTTCATCTCATGGTGTGCCGTTTGCAAAGATCGTGGCTGTGCAGCTCGTCGTCGGTGTTTTGTAGTTCTGTGCATGGGGCGATGTGGTTCTTTTTTTGGCATGCAAATTTGCAAAAATTGTAGTGTGGTTGGGCGCCCTGCCGAGGTCCAGTTTGTCCATGGGTCCTTGTTTTGGTGTTTCAAGGAAAATTTATGATGATTCTGTTGTCGTTCTGTTAAAACACACCGAAACTTTGTTGGCGTAGCTTCAAAAAAGAGAGCATCAAAAGTATAACGAACTCCCTGTGTCTCGTTGGTGTAGCTTCAAAAAAGTGCAAAGAATATTTTTGTCCAGTGATGATGCAGTTTGATGTGTATGTTGGAGTAGTTCGCTTCTTTCACAAGTTAACCCTTTTTTGTTTATGTTTAAGTTTGCTCCAGTGCAGTTCGATTGGTATGTTAGAGAAGTTCAGTTTCATGAAAAGGGTTATTGCAGCCGATTGATGCAGCCCACTACACCCATGTTTTTCATTTGTTGGAAAAATAATTTTTTGTGCACTCAATAACGAAGGACAAGAGAGCATCACTTTTCTTTAAAAAGAAGTTTATTTTGTTGTTTGAGAAAATGCAGAGAGGAAATGACAGTAAAGAGATGTGGATGAATTCTTGTGTGTAATGTGTAGCGTGCAAACAAACAATGCAGTCCACTCGCCTCATCCCCCGCAGTGCATATTTCATTTTTAAACCAAAAATAGATATATGCAGTGCACTCCGGTCTTTAAAATCAAAACTCTGTAGAGAAAAATAAAAATAAAAATGTAGTGCACTTCGGTCTTTAAAATCCGCTCCGAAGGACTTTGTAGTACATTCTTGAAAAGATTTACGTCCGACAAAAGAAATCATGAAGTGCACTTGCTCGTTCGATGCAGTGCGGTTTTTCGTCTGAAGCAGTGCACTCCACCTCGTTTGGGAAAATTTATGTCCCACAAAAAAGAAATCATGCAGTGCACTTGTCTGTCCGATGAAGTGCCGTTTTTTGTTTGAAGCAGTCCAATTCACCTCGTTTAGAAAAATTTGCGTCTCACAAAAAAGAAATCATGCAGTGCATTTGCCTGTCCAATGAAGTGTGGATTTTAGTCTAAATAAGTGTGGTTTTCTGTCTGATGTAGTACGGCCCGTTTACGGTACTCTCGAGGTTCACTTTTCATAGTATTGCGGGACATGAAGTGCACTCCAGCTCGTTTAGGAGAATTTACGTCCCACAAAAAAGAAATCATGTAGTGCACTTGTTTGTCCGATGGAGTATAGCTTTTAGTCTAAAAGACGTGCGTTTTTCTGTCTGACGTGGGGCGATTTTGGTGTCTCGAAAAGATAGAGTGTTCACATTTCGTTAAAATCAAAGTTGCTTCTAAACCGTAAGGAATCGGAGGGAGTGTTCTATATGAAAAAGTTGCGCCTCATCGATATCTTTCCAACGGCGTATAATTTGAATCATTTCGGCAAGCGTTTGTAAAAATTTCGTGAAAAACGGCCGCTACCTCACGTCGTCAGCCGCACGATTTTTAAAATTAACTAAAAACTGTAAGGAATCTCAAAAACATTTTGACATGTGAAAGTTGTGCCTGGTCCGTAGCTTTCCAACGGCGTATCATACGTCTCATTTCGACAAACAGTTAGAAAACTGAAGCAAAAACAGTACCAAAAATTTAACAAAATTTGAAAAGCAGAATTCCGCGATTTAGTAAATTTGAAACTGCTCTTAAACTGTAACGAATTAGAGAAAACTATATATATGAAAAAGATGTGCCTCGACGATATCTATACAACGGTGTATCGTTTGCTTCATTGCGATGAGCGGTTTAGAAAAAAATGCGAAAAACGCTCGCTACCACTCGTCATGGGCCACACCATTTTCAAAACTGCTCTTAAACCGTGAGGGATCTTGAAAAGTGTTCAACATGGAAAAATTGCGCCTAATCCATAGCTTTCCAATGGTATATCATACGCCTTGTTCCGAGAAACGGTTAAAAAAATCGAGCAAAAACAGTACCGAAAAAACAAAGCGTGCAGTTTTTTCCGATGAGAAGTTCACTAGTCTATGTAATGCAGTGCTCTAGCTAAAGAAAGTGCAGTGCCCTCGCGTTGAGCATGCAGTGCAGAAGTGTTTATTATGATAAACACTATTCTGATCACGGGATCAGAATAATATTCTGATCACAACCTGACCTGCCCCGCTAGTAGTACGTTGAACTTCCCCCTGTACTAGGTTGAACTTCTGCTAACATTGCCCAAATGGGGCTTGCGATATACCATTGGAAAGCTATGGACCGCAATATCATGATCCAACTTAAATTTTTGGCAAAATATAAGTGGTTTAAGAGCAGTTTTGAAAACCGTTTTTTCTTCGCACAAAAAACGTGAATCGTATTTCCGATCGCATTTCTAAACCGTTTATCGGAATGAGGCATATAATATGGCTTGGAAAACTGCTGCAAAACCTCTCCTTCCACATGCTGAAAGTTTTCTCTAATTCCTTATGGTTAAAGAGTAATTTGAAAAAATGTAAAATTTCGTAAACCGAATAGTTGAGTTCGTATTTTCGATGTTATTTCTAAACGGCTAATCCAATTTAGGCATATGATATGGCGTTGGAAAGCTTATGAAAATGCGCTTCTTTTTCATCTTGAAAGTTTTTTTTCTAATTTTGAATGGTCTAAGAGTAATTTAGAAAATGGTCCAAGTCCTACCGAGTTCGTATTTTCGAGCTATTTTTTTAACCGTGCGTCCGAATGCAGCAAATGATATGGCGTTGGAAAGCTTGAGAAAATGTGAAACTTTTTGGTATATATTGTTTCTCCCAATTCTTCATGGTTTTAAGTCAGTTTTGAAAATACCTAAAAACGTATTTTCGCTATATTTTCTACAAACTGTATCGGAATGGGGCAAATAATATATCATTGAAAAGCTACGAAAAATGCGAAACATTTTCATGTTGATGGTTTTCTCCGATTCCCAGCCATTTTCAAGTAATTGCGAAAATGACGAGATCATTCGTTTTGCCTTTATCGCGAAACAGATTATTCGAAAATGCACCGCGTGAAGAACCTGAACTTCTCGGCATGTCTACTTGAACTTCACTCTGTTTTTCATGTGCTTTTTTTGCTCGTAGATCTCCATCCACAGCTAGTAGCTCTCCATCCATTCACCGGAATTGAGCAGGTGATATACCAATGGAAAGCTGTTGTAAACACGCAACTTCCCCGTGTTGATCATTTTTCATACTCGCGACGATTTTAAAAGTTTTTCATCTAAAATTCATTCAGCGTAGTAGTTGAACTTCATGTTGCTTTCACGTTGAACTTCTGTGACGTATTTTTGTTTTTAATTTTCTCATCCATTCGTCAGTGTTACACAAATAATATTTCCTTTTGTACAAATCTCTCTCACAATAATCTTTTTAACTTTCTCCGACGAAGGACTTGAACTTATAACAACAAAACTTTTAGCCTTTGCTTTTTTGTTCCTTTTTAATACAAAATGCACACCATCTAGTACATTAACTTCTGGCAGTTATCAACCTGAACTTCTCTCGGTTACGTGAATTTTTTTGAGTTTTTATAAATTTTTGAACTGATTTTCTAAATTCTTTTTGTATGAATTTTGAAGCGCTCTATTTTTAATAGTTGAACTTCTTGTTATTTAATTTTTGAACTTCTTATTTCCATTCTTTTAATAATGAGGAAAATCTAAGTTTTCTATAATCATCGAACTTCTCCATCTTTTTAATATGGACTTCCTAGTTTTATTTCTTAATCTTTTTTATGAAATCTTGAAGCGCTCTATTATTAAAAGTTGAACGTCTTGTTATTTAATTTTTGAACTTCTTATTTCCATTCTTTAATAACGAGGAAAATTTGAGTTTTCTATAATCATCGAACTTCTCCATCTTTTTAAATTGGACTTCCTGGTTTTATTTATTTTAGTAATGGAAAAAATCTTATATTTTGATAGACATCGAGACGCTCCTTTTTTATATTTTAACTTCTAGGTTTATTTTAAGAGAGAAAATCTTTGTTATAAAATTGTTTGAGATGCTTTTTTAATGACCTTCTTTGGGTTTGTAACAAGCATTGAGCCAGTTGTGTTGCACCAATGAAATTAAAACTCAGATTTTATTGACGATTTTAAAACTTTTTCATCTGAAATTCGTTCAGTGTAGTAGTTGAACTTCCTGTTGTTTTCACGTTGAACTTCTGTGACGTATTGTCGTTTGCAATTTTCTCATCCATTCGTCAGTGTTACACAAATAATATTCCTTTTGTACAAATCTCTCTCACAATAATTTGTTAACTCTCTCTAACCGGGACTCGAACTTACACAAATGATATTCGTGCCGTTTTAAAGTAAATTAGAAAATGACGAGATCATGATTTCTGCCTTCATCGCGAATGGAAATGCACTGCTCGAAGTAGTTGAACTTCTCGGTCATGTCTGTTTGACTTCACTCTGTTTTTAACGTGTTGTTTTTTGCCCATAACTCCCCAACTACTTACCGGAATTGTGCAAATGATATACTGATGGAAAGCTGTTGAAAACACACAACTTTTTCGTGTTGATCATTTTTTCATACTTGCGACGGTTCAAAATATTTTTTTGAATGCGTAAAAATGTGTTTTTAACACTATACATAAAACTTTTAAACCATTTATCATAATGTAGCATCTAATATACCATTGGAAAGCTTATGCATAGAAGCGACTTTGTCATCTACACATTTGTTAGAAATTCATTGCCTTTTGAGAAGTATTAAAAATGGCAAAAACAACATCGTTTTTTGCTTTGTTTTTAACATGTAATTGAAGGTCGGATGTCTCGCACTAGAGATCTCGAACTGCACCGCGAGGAGCACGTGAACTTCTTGCAACAAACCTTTTAGGCTTTTAGTTTTTTGTTCGTTTTATTCTCATCAGAAATGCATTCAGTGTAGTAGTTGAACCTCTCGCTGTTTTCACTTTGAACTTCTACCACGTATTTTCGTTCATCATTTCTCACCCGTTCATCGGAGTTGCACAAATGATATACCGTGCCGATTAAGAAGTTCCGAAACTTTCCTGTGCCGAGCACCTGAACTTCTTGCAACAATTTTTTATACTTTAACTTTTAATTCTTTTTTCTCATATGAAAACACACACCATGAAGTACATGAACTTCTAGCTGTTATCACTTTGAACTTCTCTCTGTTTCTCTATAGTAACGGAAAAATATAAGTTTTTTATAGACATCGAACCGCTCTAACTTTTTTATTTGAACTTCTTTGTGTATTTTTTCGAAATTTGAAAATTGGAGTTTTGGTAGAAACATCAAACTTCTTCGTTATTTTGAATTGAAATTATTGGTTATTCTTTAGTAACCGGAAAAATCCAAGTTTTTAAATAAATATTAAACTTGTCTGCTTTTTCCAATTGAACTTCTTCGTTATTTTGAATCGAACTTATTGGGTTTATTCTTTAGTAACCAAAAAATATGAGTCTTCAAATATAATATCAAACAACTCCATTTTTAAAATTTAAACTTCTTGGTTTTATTTCTTTTATTAACTGAAAAAATTTAGGTTTGTAATAAACATCAAACCGCTCATCTATTTTAATTTGAACTTCTTAGGGTTTAGTGAGAAGTTTATTTTTCATGCATTGTGAAAAGTTGCACTTTTTAGGGAACTTTACTGTTGTTTTATTTTCTATCTTTTTAGTGCAAATTGAACTGCACAAGTTTCACATGGTGAACTTCTATCTTTTTAATAAACAGAACAAATTGCTACACACAACGTTTGGATAATACCCAACAGTTGCCCAAAGTCAGATTTTTATTGCTCAAATAGCAACTCACGCACACACTCTTTTTTGGACTCCTATTATCAATAGAAAAAATAGCATGGCACTGTAAATAACGCCTCCACTATCCTCCCCGCAACATCACCCACCAGTCGGAACCTAGGATGTTGCTGCCACTGTGTCAAGTGGAGTGGTTACAACAAACCATAATAATTTAGAAAAATATTTCATGGGGCATCAACAAAAAAGGAATTTGAAAATGGTGCTTCTCCATCTTCACATATAATTACCAACGATGAATTCCATAGCTTCTCCTTCCTGGATATTTACACAAGCACCTAGCTGGCAATGAGTACAAAAACACACAAAAGTAGTCATGGCAAATGCCTCGATAGAGCAGCAGATGCACTTGGTGCTATGCGGGGAGGAGAGAGGCGTGCATGAACTTTTTGTTGCATCTGAACTTTTGAATATTGCATATATGAACTTCTCTGGCGAGACAAGATTGTTTCTTTTTAACATGTCATGAATATGTCTCTATGCCTAAAGCACTCAGAGCTTTGGTTCAGAAAAAATGATGGATAATTAACAGCAAACAACAGTTTAACAATTGAATGCAGAACATAGCTTCTCTGCCGCACCTGCTGCTGCACTTCCCTTCCCTCCTCGGCTGCATCTAAGTGGCTCGATTACGTCGCAGGTGTTTGTGATGGTCGAGCGGATTGAATGTGAGGCACACGATCAGCAAGGTAACCGAGCGATCCCATCCATGAGGTTGTCACCCTGGCGGGGTGGGAGAACGACGACAGTGGGTAGGAAGGAGGATTCCGGGGAAGGCGCGCGGACAGCTGCAGGTCATGGCCTCCTGCAGCTGAAGGTCGATGCCTCCACCAGCTGTAGGACAGCACCCAACCCGAACGTGGGCTAGTGGTCACCGGCGAGTGGAGGGTAATGAAGAATCCTCACCGGATCTGGCGCTCCGAGGTGCTCCGGGGAGAGGAAGGGCATCCCCGTGGTGGAAGAAGGCTGCGACGCATGGAGGTATAGTAGCGGCGCGTCGGAAGGCCGGATGTGGGACGGTGGTGCGCGGAGGCAGGCTGCGGCGTGCGGGAGGTAGGGCGATGGCGCGCAGAGGTAGGAGGCGAGTGCGTGGGAGGCTGGGCACGGCGGTGGGGGAAGCGGGGGACCACACCGCCGATGACGAGCACAGGTGGCAGCGGCGATGGGATCTTGGGGGGACGGTGTCTCCGGTTTGGGCATGGCGGGGTAGCGTCGGCGCCGCCGGTTGGGGATAGGGT
>NC_057812.1:235957225-235987624 GCF_018294505.1 Triticum aestivum
ATATATATTTTGCACGAGTCCTGACAGCTTTTACAATATGACATCACGCCTGTCCGGTCATAATTTTGGACTATTTTTCGCCTGCCGCTCCACATTTCGAGACGCGGTTGCCATTGACACGTCTTGTCAAAGCAGAGATCGGTCCCCTTATTATGGGATTCGCATCAATACGGGCGTGGGTAACCCAACTGTGCCGTTTACACAGCATTTGGGAATAGGCGAATCTTAAGGCGAGTGAGGAGGCGTTCAATATTCGTTGCCTTTATAAGGGGATAATGATTTCCTCTTCCTCCCTCACACCCTCTCTCTGTCCTTCCAATCTCGAGCTCCAGTGCCCAAGTTCTCATCTCTTTCCCACCCAAGCAACCATGTCCGGATCCAGAGGTCAGGGCAAGTGGATGGTTTCCTTCGTCAAGGAGGAGAACATTACGGATGTTCAGGCAGCCGAATACTTGGTGAAGGAGATCGCTCACCGCCTGCCGGCCGAGGGACAAGTCGTCCCCACGCCGGAGCCCACAGAGAGGGTGGTGTTCCTTCCCCATTTCTTCCGCAGGCTAGGGTTTCCACTCCACCCTTTCATCTGCGGGTTGATGTATTATTACGGGATAGATTTCCATGATCTGTCCCCGAATTCCTTTCTCAACATCTCGGCGTTCATCGTCGTGTGTGAGGCCTTCCTCCGTATCCATCCCCATTTCGGGCTGTGGCTCAAAGTCTTCAACATGAAGCCGAAGGTGGTGGACGGCCAACACGCGGAGTGCGGAGGAGCCATGGTGAGCAAGCTATCCAACATATCCTGGCCCAAAGGCACTTTTGTGGACACAGTGAAGGAGTGGCAGAAGCAGTGGTTGTACATCACAGAACCTCGCGGCACCACCTGGGCCGCAGCTGCCGAATTCCGCTCCGGCGCCCCCACATGACTAACCTCCTAGGTTGAGAAGAGTCTGGATTGGTGTTCCCCTAATGAGGTGATAGCACTGCAGATGCGCGTCCAGAGCATGTCGACCAAGAAGGTCAAGCTCGTTGATGTGATCCAGGTGATGCTGGTTCGCAGGATCCTTCCATGCCAGCGCCGAAGCCATCCTTTGTGGGAGTTCAACCCAAAGAAGGATCAGACTCTGGTGAGGCTCTTTGAGACTACTCACGAAGGCACATGGAAGCTTGTCTTTAAGGGCAACGAGAAGCCACCAGCCACGGATTCAGACCGTGGTCACGATTGTAGACACCTCGCTAGTGAGGTATGCCGTTTTTCGATGCATCCCTATTTTTAATCATTTCGAGGATGATGTCTGAGCTTATTATTACATTTTGAAGACTGGATGGAGAGGGCGAAGCGGATCCAGTGTCCGGCTCCGCTACCTGAAGAACCGGTCATCCCGCATCTAGCGAAGATGCTGGTGCCGGTGCCTTATATGGCGCCGGAGAAGAAGGCCAAGGGGGCCAAGGGTGGCCCCTTTCGCAAGGGCACTTCGGACGTGGAGTACGAAGATGACGAAGCCCATTCCTCTGTCCTTGAGGACAATGGAGAGGAAGAGGAGGAGGAAAACAACCCTCCCCCTGAGGAGAGGAAGAAGAAGAGGGCGGCTTCGGCGCATCCGGAGGCGGACACACCCAAGAAGGGGAAAAGCGTCCCAGTGGTCAACACCGCGTGGGACATTGACAGCAGTCCAGAGAGATGCCCCCATGCTAAGCCCCCGGCCGCATCGCAAGTGACACGGCTCTCACATGCGCACATCCGGCTCTTTCTCTTTATTATTATAACATAGTTAATTGCGCTATTATAGCTCGGCCGCAAAGTATTCCCAACAGGATTGTAGGCTAGACCGCCGGTTGGATGGTATAGAAGAAGAATTTAGTTAGTCTGCATGACTATGTAATTAAAGTGACATGTACAATGCCTTCTAGCTGGATTGTAGATCATTTGTCTTGGCGGACCTTTTCGCTTCAACCTCGGGACCCGATAGTGCAGAGTGTATTCGAATACCCGCTCAGTTATATAAGAATCGGGGTATGCGTGGATACCAGGCGTAGGGGTCATTAGTGCTTGAACGGACAAGTGCCCAACTAGTTATGTTATATTACATGGGTAGTAAGAAACATCTTCTGGGGAGAATAATTCCGTTAAGGGTTCCTTTCCCTGGGTATGCATGCCCTAAAGTGCAAGTCCAGACTGTGATAAGAAATGCAGGAAAAAAACATCTGGGGGCAGATATGAAAAATAAAAAATCATCTTTTGTTCACCGACCGAATATTCCCTTAAGAACGCTAGCTTTCGGCTTCACCCAATCTGAGGTACACATCCGGCTGACCCGGCAGTAACAATCGCAGAGGTGCTCCCCTTATGCCCTAGCCGAATTAACGGGAACGTAGGGCATAAATACAAGAGCCAGGCAACCCAGCTTGGCCAAAACTTAAGTCATATCGATGCATGTAATGGCGAAAAAAGGGTACATGCGGAAGTATGACACATGTGCGGGGCATGAGGCCTAGATAAATAATTAAGCTTGTGTGAAAGAAGCCCCCAAGTATGATGAGCGCGGCTAGCGCATCTATAATGTGCAAGCGAGGCACAAGTCGGCCCTTGAAGGCCTAGAAAAAGAATAAAAGAAAGAAACAAACAAAAACAAGACAGATAATGTATATGCAAAAAGTGGACAGAGGAAGTGGGCGAACATAGAGTCCGGCACTAGGCATAGAATCTTCGGAGCCTGGCCGCGTTCCATGGGTTTGGCTCGAGACGATTAGTTGATGCATCCCGCAGTCGGTACGCTCCACCGGTCAGAACTTGGTCAATAATGAAGGGACCTTCCCATTTGGGCTCGAGCTTGTTCTTTTTCTTATCTGGCAGGCGTAGAACTAGTTCGCCAACGTTATATGTTTTGGCCTGTACTTTTCTGCTTTGGTACCTGCGAGCCTGTTGCTGATAAAATGCGGTACAGGCTTTTGCTACATCGCGCTCCTCCTCCAGGGTGTCCAGACTGTCCTGCCGATCGAGCTCGTCTTCTCTTTCTTCGTACATGCGCACCCGAGGTGAGTCATGAATTATGTCGCAGGGCAAGACTGCCTCTGCGCCGTACACCATAAAAAGGGTGTATATCCGGTACTACGATTCGGCGTGGTCCGCAGCCCCAGAGTACGGACTCGAGCTTCTCTACCCAGTGCGTGTTAGACTCCGTTAAGGAACGCACTAATCTGGGTTTAATGCCGCTCATTATATGACCGTTTGCTCACTCAACTTGGCCATTGGTTTGTGGGTGATAGACTAAAGCATAATCGAGCTTGATGCCCATTTTGCTGCACCAGAGTTTTACCTCATCGGCAGTGAAGTCCGTGTCGTTGTCAGTGATGATGTTGTGGGGGACTCCATAACAGTGTATGACCCCGGATATGAAGTCTATCACCGGTCCGGATTTTGCTGTTTTAACAGGTTTGGCCTCTATCCATTTGGTGAATTTATCCACCATGACCAGTAAGTATTATTTCTTGTGGGTTCCCCCTTTAAGGGGTCCAACCATGTCAAGCCCCCAGACCGCGAAGGGCCATGTAATGGGGATTGTTTGGAGGGCGGTGGGTGGCATGTGGTTTTGATTTGCAAAGAGCTGGCAACCGGCGCAACGTTGGACCAAGTCCTGTGCATCTGCCCGGGTCGTTGGCCAATAGAATCATATACGGAAGGCCTTGCTTACAAGAGACCGGGCTGCGGCGTGGTGACCGCCGAGTCCGGCGTGAATTTCTGCCAAAAGGTTCCGCCCTTCCTCTTCAGAGATGCACCTTTGAAGGACTCCGGTAGTGCTTTTTTTTATACAATTCTCCCTCATGGACCCTGTAGGCCTTAGATCGCTGCACTATGCAGCGTGCCTTATTTTGGTCCTCCGGAAGTTCCTGCATAGTTAGGTAGGCCAGGAATGGTTCTGTCCACGGGGCTATGATGGCCATCATTACGTGGGCTGAAGGTGTTATTTCGGTGGTAGAGCCTCCGATTGTGTCAGAGTGTTCGGTATCGGATATTTTGGCTGGGTCGCGACTATTGTTACCGGTGTCCCCTTCCCATACTACGGATGGTTTGAACAGCCTCTCCAAAAATATGTTGGGGGGGACCGCATCGTGTCTTGCACCGATGCGGGCGAGGATATCCGCCGCCTGATTATTTTCCCGAGCCACATGGTGAAATTCGAGCCCCTCGAATCGAGCTGGCATTATGACGGTGTTTCGGTGGGCCGCTATTTTCGGATCCTTGGCATCAAAGTCCCCATTTATTTGGGATATTGCAAGGTTTGAATCCCCACACACCTCCAGGCGTTGAATGCCCATGGAGACTGCCATCCGAAGACCATGCAACAGAGCTTCGTATTCGGCTGCGTTGTTGGAGTCTGCATATAATATTTGTAGTACGTACTGAATGGTATCTCTGGTTGGGGACGTCAGGACGACGCCAGCTCCTAGACCCGCCAGCATTTTAGAACCGTCGAAGTGCATGATCCAATTGGAGTATGCGTCGTACTCTTTAGGGAGTTAAGCCTCCGTCCATTCTGCGACGAAGTCGGCCAATACTTACGACTTAATGGCTCGTCGAGGTTTGTATGTAATGTCGAACGGGAGGAGCTCAATGGCCCATTTGGCAATCTGGCCCGTAGCGTCGTGGTTGTTTATAATATCATTAAGTGGCACTTCCGAGGCTACTGTAATCGAACACTCTTGAAAGTAGTGTCGCAACTTCCGGGATGCCATGAATACCGCATATGCTATCTTTTGATAATGTGGGTACCGTGATTTGCATGGAGTGAGGACAGTGGATACATAGTATACCGGCTTTTGAAGAGGGAATTTATGTCCGTCAGCTTCTCGTTCGACGACGAGCACTGCGCTTACAACTTGATGAGTTGCCGCAATGTACAACAACATTGGTTCGCCGATGTTTGGTGCGGCCAGGATTGGGTTGGTTGCCAAAATGGCCTTTATTTCTTCCAATCCGGCTGTGGCAGCGTCCGTCCACTCGAAGTGTTCGGTGCGCCGAAGGAGGCGATAAAGGGGTAAAGCCTTTTCTCCTAAGCGGGAGATAAAGCGGCTTAGAGCCGCCATGCATCCAGTTAATTTCTGGATTTGTTTGAGGTCTGTTGGGGTAGCCAACTGTGACAAAGCTCAGATTTTGGCCGGATTAGCTGCAATACCTCTACTGGAGATAATGAAACCCAGGAGCTTTCCGGCTGGTATGCCGAAAATGCATTTTTCCAGATTGAGCTTGATGTCGTATGTTCGGAAGTTGTCGAATGTGAGCCTCAAGTCGTCTATCAAAGAGTCGACGTGTTTGGTTTTGACGACCACATCGTCTACGTGTGCCTCTACTGTTTTGCCGATTTGTTTCTCCAGACATGTCTGAATCATGCGCTGATATGTTGCGCCGGCGTTTTTGAGCCCAAAAGGCATTGTGTTGAAACAGAAGGGACCGTATGGTGTGATGAATGCCGTTGCGGCTTGGTTGGACTCCGTCATCTTGATTTGGTGGTAACCGGAGTATGTGTCGAGGAAACACAATGATTCGTGTCCTGCGGTAGCATCGATAATTTGATCGATGCGGGGAGGGGGAAGGGATCCTTTGGGCAAGCTTTATTGAGGTCCTTGAAATCGACACGAACGCGCCAGGATTTATCCTTCTTTGGTACCATCACCAGGTTTGCTAGCTAGTCCGAGTGTTTTATTTCTCTGATGAATCCAACCTCCACTAACTTGGCTAGTTCCTCTCCCATGGCCTGTCTCTTAGGTTCGGAGAAACGCTGAAGAGCTTGCTTGACCGGCTTGAATCCCTTTAGGATATTGAGGCTATGCTCGGCCAGCCTGCGTGGGATTCCTGGCATGTCTGAGGGATGCCAGGCGAATATGTCCCAGTTCTCGCGCAGGAACTTTCGTAGTGCGGCGTCCACGACGGGGTTTAACTATGCCCCGGTGGAGGCTGTTTTTGTAGGGTCCGTTGGGTGGACATGGAATTTGATAATTTCATCCGTTGGTTTAAAGGAGGTGGACTTGGATCTCTTATCGAGTATCACGTCGTCCCTGTCCACTGTCGAGCGTAGCGTGGTTAATTCCTCGGCCGAGAGGGCTTCGGATAATGCTTCGAGGGCCAGTGCGGCTGTTTTGTTTTCGGCGCGGAGTGCTGCGTCTGGATCACTAGCGAGGGTGATGATTCTGTTGGGCCCGGGCATTTTGAGCTTCATGTACCCATAATGGGGTATGTCTTGGAAGATCGTGAACGCCTCACGTCCTAAAAGGGTGTGGTATCCACTGCTGAACGGGGCCACTTGAAATGTAATTTCTTCGGACCTATAGTTCTCTGGCGTACTGAATACCACATCTAGTGTGATTTTCCCAGCGCATCATGCCTCCCGACTGGGTATGATTCCCCTGAACGTTGTCCTACTTTGCTCAATGCGGTTCCAGTCGATTTCCATTTTTTGAAGAGTTTCCTCATAGATGAGGTTTAATCCGCTGCCGCCGTCCATGAGTACTTTGGTGAGTCGAAACCCGTCCACAATTGGACTGAGGACCAGTGCGGCTGGTGCTCGGGCTGTTCGGAATTTAGGTTCGTCACTGGCATTGAAGGTAATAGCCGTGTCACTCCATGGATTTATTGCTGCTACGTGGCAGATTTCGGCCATGCTGCAGAGTGTTTGCTTGCGCCTATTATTTGACGCAAAGGTCTCAAAGACTCTTAACACCGTATTGTTATCCACTGGATGGTGCTCTTGGCATTTGGGATAAGAAGATCCTCACCACTTTTGGAAACCTGTCGGAGTATCCAACATGCTATAAGGTTGTGCGTTGGTATTGTATCTGTTGTACTATGAATTTTATAGGGTCCGTTAAGCCATCCCTCCAGTACGGTTCCATGCCCTGTCGAGGGTTTTTGTTTCTTTGCAACTAGCTCGGGTGTCTTATGATAGTGCACCCTTTTACTTCGGACGGGGTGTATATTCGGAGCCGGATTATCCCAAAATTTCGTTTCAGTTTTCTAGGCGCTTTCCATCGCACAGTACTTTCGTACTATGGACGCCAAGTGAGCGAAGCGTGATATGTCACGGTGACTTAAGGCGTTAAGGATTCCCTTGTCCGTGCAATTATTGCAGAAAAGTGAGACTGCATCTTCCTCGCGACAGTCCTTAACCTTGTTCATCACAAGGAGGAATCTGGACCAATAATTATGTACTGTTTCATGGGGCTCTTGCCTGATGTGGGAAAGATCGTTTATGTCTGGGTGGGTGGGTGGATTTGAGTCCGAACCCCTACCCGATCTGAGACCCAGGGGCCAAGGAGTTTCCAATCTTGGAAGTTTGGGTTCCAGAGTGTTACCCGATAAGTTTGACCCGCTGCCTGATTCTAGGTTCAGGGCTTGGGTGATGTCCTCTCGTAAGCGAGTATCCGGCTCGGAGAGCTCAGGAATGCAGACATAGTTAGTCCTCAAAATATAGGAAGAGTTGCCGCATTGTTCCTCCACCACCGCAACATGGTGAGTGACCGATGGAGAGTTAATCTCCCTTTGATCGGGTTTAAACCCAATCCGATCATAGTCCGTAACGACTCCCAAGGCGGCGATGCGATCCAAGAGTTCAATTAGGGAAGAGAGCTCCATTGGATCCATCTGCTCGGCGAATTCCGAGCCGACGTGGAGGTTGTTTTTGATGACCCGAGAAGTCATCATCGGTGCAGCGGCCGAACAGGCAGTCATGACGAAACTGCCTAGCCAGAGAGTTTGGTCGACAACCAGAGCTCCCCCGGCAGTAATGTTATTTTTAACAACGAGATGAGGCATCCTTCCTTACGGTGACGTCATAGAGGAACTCTCAGTGAAAGCACCAATGTCGGTGTCAAAACCGGCGGATCTCGGGTAGGGGGTCCCGAACTGTGCGTCTAAGGCGGATGGTAACAGGAGGCAGGGGACACGATGTTTTACCCAGGTTCAGGCCGTCTTGATGGAGGTAAAACCCTACATCCTACTTGATTTATTCTTGATGATATGAGTATTACAAGAGTTGATCTACCATGAAATCGGAGAGGCTAAAGCCTAGAAGCTAGCCTATGGTATGATTGTATGTTGTCCTACGGACTAAAACCCTCCGGTTTATATAGACACCGGAGGGTGCTAGGGTTACACAAGGTCGGTTACAAAGGAGGAGATACACATATCCGTATTGCCTAGCTTGCCTTCCACGCCAAGTAGAGTCCCATCCGAACACGAGACGAAGTCTTCAATATTGTATCTTCATAGTCCCACAGTCCGGCCAAAGGATATAGTCCGGCTGTCCGGAGACCCCCTAATCCAGGACTCCCTCAGTACTTGTACTACCTTGTCGTCTGCAAGTTGGTATTGTTGTTAACGATCTTTCGGTAAGAACTTGGCATTTGCTTCCAACCATCATGCCGAGGGTCGACGTTGATATAAAGTTGAATCTTTTGTTTCGAAACAAATTTTTCAGGCACCTTGATTTTTATTTGATTGGTAGCATAAGCACCTGCCGTTTGAATTCCCAATTCTCCAATTTTTCTGAAACAAATGCATGCACTTATTATCATGATGAAAAAATATACCTGTTGCATCCCAGTTATCAGTCTGTACTTGCAGAATTCTCTCGTTTATTGAGCAGGTATATTGTTTTTTCAGGTCGAGCAAGTTTCAACTGGGTTGTAGACTGCCCAGGCTTGGTCTTGTTTTTAACAGGCCCAGCCCGTGACGACAACGGGGCACAAAGATCCAGCAGGTATCTACTGGCCTTTGGTCTGCCAGCGTTAGTTATATTTTGTCTTACAACATCCGCAGGCAGTTTTTCTAATGAATCAAACACACAGCCCAGTTCTATTTTCCTATTGAAACGTCATGTCCTACTTCCGTTTTCTAATCTCTACATATAGTTTTACTAGTTCATATACATGTATCATTATATTGAAAATACATAAAGTTCCCTTTTCATATTTACATCTTATTTTTGTTATCGTTTTCCCTCCAAGCGCTAATATTTTTACCACTGGTTTTCCCTTAAACCAACTTAATTGTCCCACGTCTTATTTGCTTACAAAAACAAGAAGATTTTTTTGGCAAATCAATAAGCTCTTAAAAAATGTTTATCATTCCGGGATTACAACAGTTTGGCTCCACCGAAATATGCAAAATAAGATTGAACTTTTTGACCATGGTCCTGGGCAGAAAATGGGCTGTAATAAATTACTTAAGAATTAGCAAATGGGCTGCAAATTATTAAAAAAATAGCGAATGGGCTCTATGTTGTGAGCCACATATTTGAATGCTGACTTGTGGGCCTACTAAGTTCATGCGTACATAAGGTTTCTCAAAAAAAACTTAGTCAACAATCGGCTCTACCAGTGTCAGACCGTTAGATGTCAATCTAACGATAATCGTGCTTCTTCAGTCTTGGATCTTCCTGCTCCAGCCGCCCAAATCAGCGCCGGCGGAATCGCCTTCTCCCGCCTCCCATGGTTGGCTGTGCTGCCAGGCAGGCCTCACGGCCCCACCATACTCGCATACCTGGCATGTCTATCCCTCTACTCACCCACAGCTACAGTTATTTTCCGGCGACGACAGCCGAACCAGTCAACCCTCATACTCCCCACCGCATGGGTAGCCACTGCCATGTCTTCCCCGACTCCATGTCGTTCCCTTCGTAGGCCTTGCCGTCGTCCACCGCCCTGGTCCTCTCGGCGCGGCGTGGTCAACGTGGTCAACGAGCGACATCCATCGAAAGTGGACTGTGTTGGGGAATGCAGTATTTCAAAAAAATTCCTATGATCACAAGATCAATCTAGGAGATGCATAGCAACGAGTGGGGAGAGTGTGTCTACGTACCCTCGTAGACCGAAAGCGGAAGCGTCTTGTAACGCGGTTGATGTAGTCGAATGTCTTCGCGATCCAATCGATCAAGTACCGAACACACGACACCTCCGCGATCTGCACACGTTCAGCTCGGTGACGTCCCTTGTACTCTTGATCTAGCTGAGGCCGAGGGAGAGTTCCGTCAGCATGATGGCGTCTCGACGGTGATGATGAAGTTACTGACACAGGGCTTCGCCTAAGCTCTATGAAAATATGACCGAGGTGTAAAACTATGGAGGGGGCACCGCACACGGCTAAAGATCAACTTGTGTGTCTATGGGGTTCCCCCCTCCCCCGTATATAAAGGAGGGGAGCAGGAGGAGGGCCGGCCACAAGGGGCGTGCCTAGTCCTAGTCCTAGTAGGAGAAGAAGGAAGGAGGGGAAGAAGAGAAGGAAAGGTGGGCCGCCCCCTAGACCTAGTCCAATTCAGTTTGGGCTTGGGGGGCGCGCTCCACACCTTGGCCTGCCTCCTCTCTTCCACCATTAGGCACATGAGGCCCAATAACTTCCCGGGGGTAGGGGGTTCCGGTAACCCTCGGTACTCCGAAACTTATCCGAAACGACCCGAACCATTCTGGTGTCCGAATGTAGCCTTACAATATATGAATCTTTATGTCTCGACCATTTCGAGACTCCTCGTCATGTCCATGATCTCATCCTGGACTCCAAACAACCTTCGGTACATAAGATCACATAACTCATAATACATATCGTCATCGAACGTTAAGTGTGCGGACCCTATGGGTTTGAGAAAGATGTAGACATGACCGAGACACATCTCTGGTCAATAACCAATAGCGGAACCTGGATGCTCATATTGGTTCCTACATATTCTACAAAGATCTTTATCAGTCAAACCGCACAACAACATACATTGTTCCCTTTGTCATCGGTATGTTACTTGCCCGAGATTCGATCGCCGGTATCATCATACCTAGTTCAATCTCACCACCAGCAAGTCTCTTTACTCGTTCCGTAATGAATCATCCCGCAACTAACTCATTAGTTACATTGCTTGCGAAACTTATAGTGATGTGCATTACCGAGAGGGCCTAGAGATACCTCTCTGGCAATCTGAGTGACAAATCCTAATCTCGATCAATACCAAATCAACAAACACCATCGGAGACACCTGTAGAGCATCTTTATAATCACCCAGTTACGTTGTGACGTTTGATAGCACACTAAGTGTTCCTCCGGTATTCGGGAGTTGCATAATCTCATAGTCATAGGAACATGTATAGTCATGAAGAAAGCAACAACAATAAACTAAACAATCATAGTTCTAAGCTAACGGATGGGTCTAGTCCATCACATCATTCTCTAATGATGTGATCTCGTTCATCAAATGACAACACATGTCCATGGCTAGGAAACTTAACCATCTTTGATTAACGAGCTAGTAAAGTAGAGGCATACTAGGGACACTCTGTTTGTCTATGTATTCACACATGTACTAAGTTTCCGGTTAATACAATTCTAGCATGAATAATAAACATTTCTCATGATATAAGGAAATATAAATAACAACTTTATTATTGCCCCTGGGGCATATTTCCTTCAGTCTCCCACTTGCAGTAGAGTCAATAATCTAGATTACACAGTAATGGTTCTAACACCCATGGAGTCTTGGTGCTGATCATGTTTTGCTCGTGAGAGAGGCTTAGTCGATGGGTCTGCAACATTCAGATCCGTATGTATCTTGCAAATCTCTATGTCTCCCTCCTTGACTTGATCGCGGATGGAATTGAAGCGTCTTTTGATGTGCTTGGTTCTCTTGTGAAATCTAGATTCCTTTGCCAAGGCAATTGCACCAGTATTGTCACAAAAGATTTTCATTGGACCCGATGCACTAGGTATTACACCTATATCGGACATGAACTCCTTCATTCAGACTCCTTCATTTGTTGCTTCTAAAGCAGCTATGTATTCCGCTTCACACGTAGATATCGCCACGACGCTCTGCTTATAAGTGCACCGACTGACAACTCCACCATTCAATAAAAATAAGTATTCAGATTGTGACTTAGAGTCATCCAGACCAGTGTCAAAGCTTGGATCGACGTAACCATTTACGATGAGCTCTTTGTCACCTCCATAAACGAGAAACGTATCCTTAGTCCTTTTCAGGTATTTCAGGATGTTCTTGACCGTTGTCCGGTGATCCACTCATGGATTACTTTGGTACCTCCCTGCTAAACTAATAGCAAGGCACACATCAGATCTGGTACACAGCATTGCATACATGATAGAACCTATGGCTGAGGCATAGGGAATGACTTTAATTTTCTCTCTATCTTCTGAAGTGGTCAGGCATTAAGTCTGACTCAACTTCACACCTTCTAACACATGCAAGAACCCTTTTTTGCTAGATCCATTTTGAACTTCTTCAAAACTTTATCAAGGTATGTGCTTTGTGAAAGTCCAATTAAGTGTCTTGATCTATCTCTATAGATCTTGATGCTCAATATGTAAGCAGCTTCACCGAGGTCTTTCATTGAAAAATTCTTATTCAAGTATCCTTTTATGCTATTCAGAATTTCCGATCAACAATATGTCATCAACATATAATATCAGAAATCACTACAAAAAAAGACACATCCATGACATTTTGGGCCGAACGAAAAAAAATTATGTCATACTTATGACACTTCTATGACGATAATTGTGACAAAACCCGGTATCATCATAGATGTGGTGGGATCCTACTTCTATGACAAAAAATCATGACAGAAAATGGGCTTTTCGTCCTGGGCAGGCCGGAGACGTAGCTGCATGACATTCTTTGGGCCGTCCATGACGGAAAAAACTATGGTAGAAGCGAGGGCGAGGAAAATTTCAGGGAGTTCCCGGTTATGGAGGGTGGTCGGGGGCCGAGTGATGCGCGTTTCTCTCGTACACGTATGCGCGTGTGTGCGAGGTGTTAGGCTCTAACTGAACCCAAGCGAGGCGTTGGACTCTAACTGAACCCGAGCGATTACACTGCAGGCTACGTGTTACTGAACCCGAGTGATTCCTTCGCTACTGCTGCTAACTGAAGCCGATCGATACTGCCTCTGGATGAACAGTGAGCGTTGCTTGGAGGGTTTGGATGGACAGTTCCGGTGGGGGTGGATGAACAGGACCCCGTGGTGTTGCCTCTGGATGAACAGGACCCCGATCGATCGAGCCGGTTGGGGCTGGATGAACAGGACCCCGTGGAGGGCTGGATGAACAGGACCACCCCATGGAGGGCTAGATGAACAGTAGACGGTGGAGGGCTGGATGAACAGTAGCCCGTGGAGGGGTGGTTTAACAGGAGCCCGTGGAGAGGGCTGGTTGAATAGTAGCCGGTGGAGTAGGGCGCGGTGGAGGCTGGATGAATAGTCGCAGGTGGAGGCTGGAGGAGGTTGATGGTGGATGAACAGGAGCCCGTGGAGGTTGGAGGGGGTCGACGGTAGAGATGAACAGTATCCCGTGGAGTCCCGCCCCGTTTCGACCGTAGCGCTCCAACTCAAGTCTGTTTCCTCCGTTTTGCGGTACGCCACACCCCTCTCGATCAACAGGACCCCGTTTCGACCGTAGGAAGTCCAACACAAGTCCGTTTCCTCCATTTTGCGGTACGCCAGACCCCTCCTTATGAACATGATCACGTTTCGAGCGTGGCCGGTCGAACACAAGGTCGTTTCCTCTGTTGTGCGGTACGCCAGGCCTCGTTTCCATCGGCTATTCCGTCCAAGCCCTCCCGATGAACACGACGACGCATTCCGTTCCGACCCAGCCGGTTGGCTCCCCATGAACACGACGACGACGTAGTTTCTCTGTTCCGACCCAGCCATGTACACGAGCCCTGGCCGTACGTATGCGCGAGTAGGCGTTCGAGACCCCGCCCATATGTACGTACGTGGCCGTATTTTCTTTCTTGCACACTGGCCGTTGTACGTACATGTACATGCTACGTGCGCGCCTCTACTATGACACGTGCGCGCCTCTACATTGACCAGTATGTACGTACACGTTCGCGACCAGAATGACAACTCTACGTATGCTTCGACCAGGTGGGTCCCGACTGTTAGGCACTTCCTAGCGTGCGAAGATGTAGCTGGTGGGTCCGAGCAGTCAGGGGGGCGAATCATTTTTTTTGCCTGGACGCACTTCCTTGCGTGCGAAGATGTAGCTGGTAGGTCCCAGCAGTCAGGGGGAAACATTTTTTTCGCGAAATACGGTTGCCCGTCCGGTGGGTCCCTGCTGTCAGGTGGAGGAATCATTATTTTCCGCATAATAAGGAGGCACTTCCTTGCTGCGGCCGTGGACCAGCTGTCAACCTCTCCATGTACAGTTCACGTCCGATGGAAGCCGTTCCTTGACCACGTTGACAACACCGCCGAGAACACCAGGGCGGTGGACGACGGCGAGGCCTAGGAAGGGGATCGGACAACGCGGAGCCGGGGAAACGCGGTAGTGGATGCCGACGCGTAGAGGTGTATGAGGGTTCACTGGTTCTCTGCGGTGTGAGGCTGCCGTCGCCGCAGAATAACAGGGGGTGTGGGTGAGTAGAGGGATGGCCTGGCCAGTGGTGGGAGTAGTAGGGGGCGGTGAGGCCTCCGCGGCATCGCAGCCGGCCATGGGAGGCAGGAGCACGAGGCACGACCGGCGCTGGTTTGGGCGGCTGGAGCAAGAAGACTAGAGGTTGAAGAAGCACTACGGCCGTTGGATGGACATCGTACGGTCACTGGAGCTAGAATCGTGCATATTGACTAAGTTGACAAAGCCCTCCATCCCCGTCAACTTAGTAGGCCCAGAAGTCAGCCTCCCACTATACTAGGTCCCAGCTAGTAGGGGGAGTGTTCATTTTTTGGTGCGTAATAAGGAGGCACTTCCTTGCGTGCAAAGATATAGCTGGTGGGTCCGAGCTGTCAGCGGCGGTAACATTTTTTCATGAAATACAGAGGCCCTTTCGGTGGGTCCCAGATGTCAGGTGGAGGAATCATTATTTTGCGCGTAATAAGGAGGCATTTCCTTGCGTGCGGCCGTGGACCCAGCTATCAGCCTCTCCATGTACAATCCACTTCAGATGCATGTCGGTCATTGACCACATTGACCAGGCCGCACCGAGAGCTCCAGGGCGGTGGACGACGGCGAGGCCTAGGAAGGGAACGACATGGAACTAGGGAAGACTCGGCAGTTGTTTCCCACGCGGAGGGGAGTATGACTGTATGAGGGTTTACTGGTTCGTCTGCCGTTGCCGGAGAATAACAGCAGGTGTGGGTGAGTAGAGGGATGGCTAGGCCAGCGATGGGAGTACGATGGGGCGGTGAGGCCTGCGCGGCAGCACAGCCGGCCGTTGGGAGGAGGGACCAGGCACTCCCGCTGGCACTTGTTTGAGCGCCTGGTGCCGGTGTCAAAACTGGCGGATCTCGGGTAGGGGGTCCCGAACTGTGCGTCTAAGGTTGATGGTAACATGAGACAGGGGACACGATGTTTACCTAGGTTCGGGCCCTCTCTACGGAGCTAATACTTGATTGATCTTGATGAATATGAGTATTACTAGAGTTGATCTACCACGAGATCGTAATGGCTAAACCCTAGAAGTCTAGCCTATATGACTACGATATTGAGTATATCCTTTCCGGACTACCCCCTTCGGTTTATATAAACATCGGAGGGATCTAGGGTTACATAGAGTCAATTACATAAGATGGAATCTCCATAGTTGTTCGCCAAGCTTGCCTTCCAGGCCATGGAGAGTCCCATCCGGACACGGGCAAGTCTTCGGTCTTCATATCTTCACAGCCCATCAGTCCGGCCCATAGATAACAGTAGCCCCTGAACCTGGCTTCAATGACAAGGTATCCGGCGCGTAGTGCTGTCTTCGGCATTGCAAGGCGGGTTTCCTCCTTCTGAACTCCCGAACAGTCTCCAGACGAATTGATCGTGTCCGGACCTGTAACACACACCGCACACAACCACAAAGAGAATATAATAACACATGAGTCCAATCTGCTGACAACTTTAGTAATGTGATATCATGCCTGTACGGTCATAATTTCGAACCGTTTTTGCCCCATGTTTCGAGACGCACTTGTCATTGGCACGTCTTATCAAAGCAGGTATCATGACCCCTTATTACGGGATTATCATTAACACGGGCATGGGTAACCCAACCGTCCTGCGAGAAAGATTCCTTAGGAATAGGCAGGTTCTTAGGCTTAGGAGGAGGCGTTCAATACCGGAGGCATTTATAAAGGAACCAAGGGTCGTCTTTTTATGCCAAACCTCTCCTCGGCCTCCCCAACCTCGAGTTCCAGCACCCAAGGTTCGACTCCATTGCTTCCAGCCTTCCCATCATGTCCAGATCTAGCTCCCAAGGCCGATGGGTGGCTTCCTCTCTCATAGAGGAGGATATCGCAAAGCTTCGGGCGGCCAGATATCTGACCGCAGAGATCCACCACCGGCTTCCTACTCAAGGACAAGTTATTTTGACCCCAGATCCGGCGAGAGGGTGGTATTCATCTTCCACTTCCTCTAGGGGTTAGGGTTTGCTCTTCACCCCTTTGTCCGAGGGCTAATGTTTTATTACGGACTAGATTTTCATGATCTTGCCCCGGACTCTATCCTCCATGTCTCGGCGTTTATCATTACATGCGAGGCCTTCCTTCGAATGCCCTCACACTTTGGCTTATGGCTCAAGACCTTTAGTGGGAAGCCGAAGGTAGTTGACGGGGAACAAGCGGAGTGCGGCGGTACTACAATCAGCCAACTCGCCAACACTCCCTGGCCAAAAGGTTCTTTTACCAAGGCTTCCAATCACCGCAGTGGGAGTGATTTTATATTATAGAGCCCCAAAGTGCTAAATGGGTAACTGCCCCTATCTTCCATCCCGGCCCACCGTTACAGCTAGCGTCATGGGTCAACAAGGGGCTAGAGTGGGGATTAGTGGATGAAGTGCGGACCTTACAAAGCCGCATCCGAACCCTCCTCGAGAGAGATATCGATCTCGTCAGTGTTATCCAAGTGATGTTAGTTCGCCGAATCCTTCCCTGCCAGCGTAGGCCTCACCACATGTGGGAGTTCAATCCAGAAGGACCACAAACCCTCCAACACTTCTTCGGCACCACACACGAAGGGATGTGGAAGTTATTTTTCAGAAAGCGGAAACATTGGCCGGATAGTGCTAAGGACGCTGGCCTTAACTGTAATCGTCTGGGTACCCCCATAAACACTTGTCTTTCGAATACTTTGTAGTCATGCATGCAGTAATATGGTACTGAGCAAAGCTATCTTTTTCTAGGGCTGGATAAAGAAGGCGGAACTGATTATGTGTTTGGCCCCTCTACCCGAGGGTCCAGTGAATCCTGTTCTAACAAGGATGCTGGCCCCAGCACCACACCAGATGCCGGAGAAGGAGAATGAGGCGGAGGGCAAGAGGACCAAGGATGGCCTCTATTCCCAGGGAACCTCAGACTTTGTGCCTGAAGGAATAAAAATCCCCTCATCCGAAGACAAAAGTGAAGGGGGGCCACTATCTCTTTCCCTCCCAGGAAGAAGAGGGCCTCCTTCGAAGATTGGGAGAAGCAAGCTTCTAAGCGAGGCAAGATGCCTCTGGGGGGGCGGCCCAAGCCTAGAGGACGTCGAAGCGCGGTCTCATGACGAGGACAAGCCTCTGGCCAAATCATAAGTGAACAAGGCTGTTTTTAAACATATCCCGTTCTTTTCTTATTTTGCCTGGAATATATATTTTTTGCAGCTCAGCGTGCAGTCCCCTTCAACAATCCTCCTCCTCGGGGGACCTTCTCCCGAAGATGATGGAAAGCGAGACGCACCCATCGGCCTCTCCGTCCAATAGGGCAGACGACCTTGAGGTGTCATCGCGGAGGGACTCCCCCGACCAACAAGTGGTGCAAGGCATGACGAAGACGCTACACGAAGGTGATACTTCGGCGGCCCAGGGTCCGGGGAACAACAATGAAGAGCCCGAACAATCCGGAATGCAGCCGGATACAAATAAACGGATCCCTTCAAAGGGTGACCGTACTCCTGCGGCTGCCTCCGGAGACCCAGAGGGGCCAAATATCCTGACGAACATGCTGCGGTAGGCGTCCGTTTTAGAGGAACGTCGTACCTTGATGGGTACGGTGGTTAGAAAGGTCCTATCCGCAAAGAGCGGATTGAATGAGGCCTTTGTGAGTCTGCTGAGAGGCTTCGAGGTTTGTACTGTAAGATGTGCAATTGTGTTTTATTCAGAAAATACATCTGTGTATAGACAGTAGCCCCTGAAACTCAGGTTGGCTTCCCATAGGAAGCGAATGGAGGATCAAAAGAAATATTCGAGGACTAATCTGATTAACTTTGAACACAGGCTGCTTCCCCTCTGGCTACTTCCTAGATTGCGGATATTGCCGAGCTGCAACGGAAGCTTGATGTAGCCGGGGATGACATTATGTTAATCAATATGCGTCTTGATGACTTTCAAGGTTTGTATTCGGAGCAGTCCCTGCACATACATTTTTGTGATATAAGCATGACGCTGAAAGTTGTGCCTGGCTACAGATGGTGCTGCCGCCATTGAAATTCTTCGGGCGGAGCTAGCACAAGCCAAGGAGCATGCCCGGTGTAGTAATGCGACTGCCGAGAAAGCATCGGCTGAGTTAAAAGCCGAATGAGTTGCTCGGCATCAAGACAAGGAGAAGATAGCCACGATGGCGCTCGAGCTAAAAAGTGCTACTAGCCGGTGTGAACTCCTTGAGAAGGAGAATGAAGCCAAAACGTCTGAAATTGACAAGGCCCTACGAGAGGCGAGAGAAGCGCGGTCTGAATCCAGAGCAGCCCGTGAGGAGATCCGGCAAGCTGGGGAGATTGCAGCTGGTAAGCCATTTTTGCTACAGGCTAAGTTCGGCGATCTGAACTATGCTCAGCCTAACCAATTGTGGGGTTCTCTGGACGAGTTTTTAGACTTGCCGAAGAGTTCTTCCGATGCGGCGCAGTATTATCAGGCGCGACACGGGTAGACAGCGGAGAAGCTTTTCTGGTCACAATTTGGCGCCTCGAAGCGCCCCCTGTTGCTGAATGAGCAGATGTCCCAGTGGGCCGAGCTTCATAGGATATCCGGTGTTGCCATGAAGAACATCATAATCCAGTTATGGCCAGCTGAGCCTGTTCCAAATAGTTACTTCGGCTTGGTGCATCAGCTTGTTGACGCAGTGCCGCGTATCGATGCTGCGAAGCGATCTATGTGCATCGAGGGTGCACGGATGGCTTTTGCCCGAGTCAAGACGTTCTGTGGGAATATGAAGGCCATCGACGTTGCGGGGAAGAGTCCACCCAAGGGCAAGGACCGCCACGAGCTGGAGCATTATTTTGAAGACGTCCTTGTAGCCGCAGACTTGATAGAGGGTCAAAGCTCGAAAGACATAATGTTCGAGTGAGGTGTATGAGAATTGTACGAGACAATTTTATAGTAAATCTATTTGTATATTTTTCTCGAAAGCTGGTGTTCCTCCTGTGCGGCCGTTTTAATACAATCTGAAAGTTTTCCAGTCGTCAACTTCAGCCCCCTTACAGGAAGTACAGGGGTGTTCGAAAAAGCATCTGAATACTCTTGACCCAACGTCTTGGTCCGTGAAGGAGGTGTCAATGCAGCGGACCAGGCAGCCAGACTATAGGGCGTTAACACTTTCACTTAGCCATAGGAGTTTTACGGTGGGTCTATGACATAGCCCCTAGTATGTATGCGGCTTACTCATATGATGCGTTTACATAATTGACCGGAAAAGAGGTCCTTCGTGTGACACGGAGGAATTGCTAGAGATTATGATAAGTCATCGAGTGGTTGACCAGCTCTCGCCGCATCATGACAGTCTGTTTTTGGCTTTCTCTACTAAGGTGCGTCACCGGGTGAACTGGAAGCACATTCGCAGTAGTTCTCCCTTTACTACCCTAGCCGATAGAGAGGAATGTAGGATAGCAAGCACAGGAGCCGGGCAACCCAACTATTGACCCAAGACATGATTCGGAGCTGATGCATATAAGGCCAAACTTGCGACACCGAAGTACGATGTAAAAGCTATTCGGACTTTGCTGGCAACTCATTTGTTCCCGTACCAAGCCCCTGGCAAGTTAAGCTGGGGTATATCTATGAAACAACAATAGGAGGCGTATTGATTTTGTGAAAAGATGCGAGTGATTAATTTAGATAATTTGAACTGGGACCTGAGTGATATGCCAATGGTTACTTGATATACATAAAGGCCATGACCCCGACAATTTGATATGCCCTGGGTCGAAGGCAGAGGAAAAAGGCATGTTACAGGCTCGAAAAGAGAGTGTGGTCTACAAAAAGTTATTTTGGACCTCCTGTCGCATGTCTGTACCGCCTGTCCTCAGCGAGGGGAATCCTTGAAGGAAGTAGACCCGTAGGTGAGTGTACGGATCTGAACTCCTATGGGGTCGGTCGTAGGTGTTTCTCCTTTGCGCCACCTGCTTTTAAGAGATAATGAAACAAAAGAAAATAGGAAAGCAGTTAAAGAATGTTACCGGAGTGCCTGCAGTCTTGTCCGTATTGTGCTTCCGTCAATGCCCATGGTATCTTGAGTGCGTAATTATGTATGCGCTGTATAGTTTAGCGGGTATATGAGATGGGCAGCAGAAGCCGAACTGCTATTTCTGTTCTGGATTTGATCGATCTTCAGGGGGAAATTGCTTCCACCCTCCGACATTTAGCTAGTGAGCCGCTCCGTTTTCCCTATTGCCTGGTGGCCCATTTCCATTGTGTCCGGCGTTGAGCCTGCCTGCCTGCTTGAGGACCCAACAGCTTCTGTTGGTGTGATTAGTTGGTTTATTTGGGTGGCCATGAATCTGGTAGGGCCGGTCCAATATCCTGTCTAGGTTGGATGGCTTGTCTCTGTTTTCCTTGAATGCCTTTTTTCGTTCACCGGGCTTGGGATTGCTAAATCCGGCGTTGACCGTTGTGTCGCGTGATCTTTCATTATCATTGTGACTGTTGTGTTTGCTTCGTCGTGGCTTGCCATTGCCGTCTCGGATTTCAGAAGTGCCCGAGTCGCTGGCGCTGTTCCTTCTACGAGCTAGGCAGTTGTCTTCTCCCACGCAAAAGCGGGTCATTAGAGCGGTAAGGGCTGTCATGGATCTAGGTCCTTCTTGACCGAGGTGGCATGCAAGCCATTCATCCCGGACGCTGTGTTTAAAGGCCGCAAGGGCCTCCACATCCGGACAGTCGATGATTTGGTTCGTTTTAACTAGGAACCTGGTCCAGAGCTTTCTGGCTGACTCTCCGGCCTGCTGGACGATGTTACTTAAGTCATCGGTGTCTGGTGGCCGGACATATGTTCCTTGGAAGTTGTTGCGAAAGGCGTCCTGCAAATCCTCCCAGCTGCCGATAGAATTTTCCGGCGGACTGTTTAACTAGTACCGAGTTGGTCCTTTGAGTTTTAGTGGTAGGTATTTGATGGCATGAAGGTCGTCTCCGCGGGCCATGTGGATATGGAGGAGGAAGTCCTCGATCCATACCGCGGGATGCGTTGTTCCATCGTATGATTCGATATTCATGGATTTGAACCCGTCTGGTAATTCATGCTCCATTACTTCATTTGTGAAGCAAAGAGGGTGTGCGGATCCTCTATGTTGGGCCACACTATCAGCGTATCTCTGATAGAGTCCATTTGCAGTTTTCAGCCTGGGCGTAGCTAGGTTTGTTACGTCCGAATAGGTGGCCGTCGTCACTTGTCGAGGTATGTCCTTGCGATCCGTAGATCGCTCTTGAGTGTCCTGCTTTACTACCCAAGTCTTGTTAACGGTCGTATGTATAACCCCGAGTTGTTTTGTTCTTGCTTTTACTGCGAGGTGGGGCGGTCTGGTGTTCGGCTTGAGTTGCCGCTTTACCAGGGCCCAATTGTGGTCAACCTGCCGCATTGTGCGATGATGGTACGGGCTCCAGCGCCTTATCATTGCCCTGGGGTAGAAATCTATGCTTCAGGTAGCTTTTGGCTAGTCCACTAAGGTCGTATTCTTCGGCGGCTAGGACTTCAGTCCATCTATCATTCAGCAGATCTTGGTCAGCTTGAAGCTGTTGCTGCTTCTTTTTTAGGCTCCTTGAGGTGGCTATTAGTTGGCTCTTAAAGCGCTCCTGCTCACGAGGTTCCTCGGGCACGATGAAATCCTTAGTGCCGAGGCCCACCTCATCCTCAGAGAGCGGAAGGTAATTGTCGTCCTCCGAATCTTTGCGTGTGGCCTGTTTAACAGGGCTAACCTGCCCATCTTCCCATTCATCTTGTTCATTAGTTGTATCAATGGGGTCTTTGTTGTCATTGGCATCATTGTCCATGCTGTTGATATTCTCGGAGTCGTAATCAAGTGTATCGGTCGAATCCTTGACTGTGGCTATGAAGTGGGTAGTGGGTGGGAAGCACAATTCTCCACCGTCAGCCCCTGGTTCGAGCCGGATATAGTTCGGCTATGAGTCCTCCGCCGAGGCCAGGTTTTTTTAAGGAATTTAGCACATCGCCCAAAGGCGAGTGCTGGAAGATGTCTGCGGCGCTGAATTCGAAGATCGATAAACGATCAAGCTCGGCGTCCGCTGGCTCGCATGGTTCGGAACCTACGGCCGGAGACGAGTCCGGTGTTCCGGTGGCATAGGCATCGTGTGGGATCAGGTCCATGTGCAGCTCCAACGCCAGGGAATCTACGGCCTCCGTGGTGGGGTTAATTCTCTCGTCTTTGGATGGCGCGGCCTGCTCCGGCTCTAGGGCCACATCGGTTATAGGAGCGATTTCCTGGATGCGACCCGATGACAGATTTAGGTCACGATCATCGGGGTGACCGGGAGCGGCTATCGCGGTATCGAATCCGGTGAAGATGAAGTCTCCACGGATGTCCGCGACGTAGTTCAAGCTACCGATTCTGACCTGATGGCCAGGGGCGTAGCTTTTGATCTGCTCCAGATGGCCAAACGAGTTGGCCCGCAGTGCGAAGCCACCGAACACGAAGATCTGTCCGTGAGGAAATTTTCTCTGCAGATAGCGTCATTATTGACGATTGAAGGGGCCATCAAACCTTTCAGCGACAACACAGAGGAACTCTCAATGAAAGCACCAATGTCGTTGTCAAAACTGGCGGATCTCGGGTAGGGGGTCCCGAACTATGCGTCTAAGGTTGATGGTAACAGGAGACAGGGGACACGATATTTACCCAGGTTCGGGCCCTCTCTACGGAGGTAATACCCTACTTCCTGCTTGATTGATCTTGATGAATATGAGTATAACAAGAGTTGATCTACCACGAGATCGTAATGGCTAAGCCGTAAAAGTCTAGCCTGTATGACTACGGTATTGAGTATATCCTGTCCGGACTACCCCCTCCGGTTTATATAAACACTGGGGGGATCTAGAGTTACATAGAGTCGGTTACATAAGATGGAATCTTCATAGTTGTTTTCCAAGCTTGCCTTCCACGCCATGGAGAGTCCCATCCGGACACGGTTACAGTCTTCGGTCTTCATATCTTCACAACCCATTAGTCCGGCCCATAGATAACAGGCCGGATGCCCGAGGACCCCTTAGTCCAGGACTTCCTCAACTGGAGCAGGAAGAGCAGAGATTTAAGAAGCACAACGGCCGTTGGATGGACATCCAACAATCACTGCTTGTGTGTCAACCTTTTTTTGGAAAGCCTCAAATCTGTGGAAAATAGCATACAGCCCATCTGCCATTATTTCTAATAATTTACAACCCACTTGCTAATTCTTAAGGTTTTTTTGGAGCCCATATTCTTTTTGTTAGCATTAATGCCCATATTGTGGCCACGGTTAAAAAATTATTGAAATTTTGCATATTTCAGTGCGGTTCGAACTGTTTTTAATCCCGAAATTTCGAGTCACATTCAAATTGATTTTAAAAATAAATGTATATCAATATAAATTCAACAAATTTTCCATGCATAAAAATCAATGCAATTTAAAATCTAAAAATGAAAAAAAGAAATTTGAAACTAATTGCCAGTTTGATGTGTTTTAAAAATGTACATCCCATTTCTCATTACTGATAGGCCATTTTCTCGGCCAGCCGAATGAAGCTCTCCTCGTCTTGAAAGATTTGCAGCCCAACAGGCCTGACAAAGCGACTTACTTGGCAAATCACAAAAAAACTGGGCGGTGGTCGTGGACCCAGCTGCGGTCGTGGACCCAGCTGTCAGCCTCTCCACGTACAGTACTCTTCCGATGGAAGTCGGTCATTGACCACGTTGACCACACCGCGCCGAGAGCACCAAGGCGGTGGACGATGGCGAGGCCTAGGAAGGGGACGACGTGGAGCCGGGGAAGATGCGGCAGTGGATGCCCACGCGGAGAGGAGTACAAGGGTTCACTAGTTCGGCTGCGGTGTGAGGCTGTCGTCGCCGCAAAATAACAGGGGGTGTGGGTGAGTAGTGGGATGGCCTGGCCAGCGGTGGGAGTAATAGGGGGAGGTGAGGCATCCGCGGCATCGCAGTTGGCCACAGGAGGCAGGAGCACGAGGCACGACCGGCGCTGGTTTGGGCGGCTGGAGCAAGAAGACCAAAGGTTGAAGAAGCACTACGACCGTTGGATGAACATCGTATGGTAACTGGAGCTAGAATCGCTCATATTGACTAAGTTGACAAAGCCCTCCGTCCCCGTCAACTTGGTAGGCCCACAAGTCAGCCTCCCACTATGCTGGGTTCCAGCTGGCAGGGGGAGTATTCATTTTTTGTGTGTAATAAGGAGGCACTTCGTTGCGTGCGAATATAGCTGGTCGGTCCGACTGTCAGCGGGGGGCGCGTTTTTTTCACGAAATACAGAGGCCCTTCCGGTGGGTCTCAGATGTTAGCTGGAGGAATCAAAGATTTGAGAAGGCGTACGGAATAAGCTAGTGTACCAGTGAAGAGACATTGCTGAGTTTTAGAAAAAAAGAGACGTGCTCCTGTAGCTGGTTCGAATCCAAACCTAGACTATGACTATATATGGTGCTTTGCTACTCTGCAAGTAATGAAACTGACATATCCAACATTCGCTTCTCCTCTTTTCTAGTTACTCTGCCTAGCATCAGAAGTTCTGGCCGTAGCAACCATGTCCTCTGGCTGCTCGTGCACCTAATCTTCAGCAGGCAACAACCAGATATGCGCCAAGTCACCACCCGTACCATCGCCTGTGGGTCTCATCTCACCCCCGCCGGCACGCGCACCGCAGCCGGTTGCTCATCGCAACCCGCTACCGTTGGTGTGGTGCCACTGCTGCAAATCACGCAGAGTCATCCATCGCGTCTCAACCACAACCTTCAACCCCGGCCGAGTCTTCTACAAACGCCCGAATCATGGGGTAATAATATGTTTAAGTGTTGTTATGCTGCTTTCAGTTGCTGATTTTTTAATAGTTTGGTTGATGATCTTCTAATTTGATTCGTGCAGAAAAGGGAAGATTCGTGCGATTTGTATTTCTAGGAAGTTGCTGACATGGGGGAGTGCAACTACGCTGATTTTTTGGTTAGCCGAGGAATCCCAATACCAGCAGGTTGGGGTGTTGGACAAGTAACTGAAGGAACGGCAGAAGAGGAAGATGCAGAGCAGAAGGTTAAAGATGCAGTTCCTCTGATCATGGCCAAGCAACAGCTACTGAACGGCCATGATAGCAATGAGATGAAAGAGCTTGTAAAGATAATGGGCAAAATCGATGTGCTCTGTAGGATGATTGTCTCTTTATTTGAAGTGTATGTAGCACTCGTGATGTATTCAGTGGCTATGACATGAGCACTTTGCTGAAACTATTAATGAATGAAACCTGTGTAGCAGGCTGGGCGTAGTGTTGTGAACATCTAATGATTTCTATTAACGGAAATCAGGGGGTATCCCCTTTTGCTCATAAATAAATAAATAGCAAAGGCCCTTTTGGTAATAAATAAATAAATTAGCAGAGGCCCTGTCGGGTCAGCTTTGTTCTCATTCGAAGACGTCGAGCAAATTGCAGTCCAACAGCAAACTATGTCATCAAATTCAAGTTTCACAGCCAAATATGAGCACAACTGAACAACAATGTCATCATGTTTTAGTCATCATACAATCACCAAACACAAATCAGCATACATAACAAGTGATGTTCTCACATGAAAATACTAAACAACATGTTCATCAGGTTTCAGTTGCCATAGCAAACACAATTTCACATAGTAGATAAAAAATCGTCTTCTGACAGGCAAATACAACAAAAGCAATGTAATCATCATCCGCAGCAGCAGCGTCAACATCTTCGCCATGTGTATCAGTCTAAATCGTAATTCCCCATGATGTCATCTTCTTCTTTGTTCTCAACGTCCTTGAACATTGGCTTCTTCTTGATCAACTCTTGTATGTCCACAGCACGACAGGCAATCTTTTCGCCGGCGTCATTGACGTGATGGTTCTCAAAGGTATTAGGAACATCTGTGTTATCTTGTACATCAGGAGCAGTGTAACCATCATCTTGTTGTGCAACTTCATTAAACGAATTCCTCTGCTCAAACCTTTGCAATACTCCATAGTCATCGCTACATGAAAATGTGTCTTCCAAGAAAAATATCTGTGTTGCTTGATTTGCCAAAATAAAAGGCACGTTGGTATGGTACGCCACCTTGACATTGATGGATTTGAAATAATCATCAGCTCTGGGTTTTGCAATCCTGGAAAACGGGTTATACCAACGACAGCACAATAGAACCACACACGGATGATCCTCGAAACTGGAGATATACTGCAACTGAACAATGTCTGTTATGTTAGCATACATTTCAGTTATCTCTTTGTCATACGTATCCATGCTCATGATGGCGCTGTTTTGTGTCTTCCTGCCTTATTCTCGTGCAAGGGTGTTGTAGCGCACATCTCCAACAACGCAAGATTCAAAATGTCTTACCCGAGTATCAGGACCCAGTGCTAGTGAGTAAAGGGCATCATCAACTGCCTGCCCATCCTCCCGCATCTTCTTAGCCTATGGTTAGAAAATAGACAAGCTGATCATCTTATGTACTCAATATATTAAAAAACTGACAGTGCAATTCAAAAGCTTACATGGCTCTTGAACCATTTCGCAAATCCTGCCATAACCAGTTTGTCAATGTTTCTTGGATTTTGCAGCAGTAACTCCTTTTTGTAGATGCTGCCCAACATAGTGATCATGTCAAACATCTAAATATATAAGAATGTGTTGCAAGTTTAGTAGATTACGATGTATAAGCTGCAGTACTTAGCACTTACTTGATATAAGGTAGTATCTCAGGATAGTTATTCAACACATGCCAAACCATTTTGTCTAAATCTTTAGGTTTGTCCTCCTGTCGACTCTTCCCTGTAACTCAAACAGAATAATCGAAAACATTGAGCCCGGGATTGTCTTCACCCACCTCTTTGCTAAGCTGATTAGCTGTTTCAATGTATTTTGAGCAGAATGTCAATGCTTCTGTAGCAATGTAGGCTTCTGCAATGGAACCCTTGGGTCTAGCTCTGTTCCTAACATAGCCCTTGAAAGTGCATGGCTGCCTTTCAATAGGGTACATCCAGCCATACTGTACTAGACCTCTAAGTAGTGCCTCATCAGGTAGATGAACAGCCAAATGCACCATCACATCAAAGAAGGCTGGAGGATATATCTTCTCAGGGTCGCATAGGATAGTTGGTATCTTGTCTCTAAGATGCTCCAAAGCATCTATCCTGATATTTCTACTGCAGAGTTCCCTGAAGAATTGTCCCAACTCTGCAACTGCTCTGTATAAGTCAGGGCGGCCCAATCCTCTAAGGATAACAGGTAAAACCCTTTGAAGTAGGACGTGACAGTCATGAGTTTTCAACCCTTCTACCTTGTTTCCATCTACACTGACTCTCCTTTCAGGATTGGAAGCAAATCCATGTGGGAATCTCACACGCGGCGGGACCTCGCAGAATTCTTTTCTTTTTACCTTGTCCAAGATGTACACAGCTGGTGCCATATCCCGTGGTTTACCTTCATCTTGCACCTGCAAATCCTGTCTGATACCCAGATGTGTCAAATCAATCATAGATTTTAAGGTATCTTTCGTCTTGCCTTCAATATTAAGAAGTGTGCCGATAATGCTGTCACATATATTTTTCGCGATGTGCATCACATCAAGATTATGTCACAGATCCGAATCTTTCCAATACTCCAAGTCCCACAAAATGGACCTGCGGGTAAACAATAATCTCTCTTCTGCCCTCCCACGCTTCCTTTTCCCGCTACCATTACCAGGATGGTTTCCTGGTGTAATATGCATGACCTTCTCTAATTCCACTTGCAACTCATCGGCGGTGAGCCTCTTTGGCGCATCACAGTTTTCATGCTTTGCATTGAAGACATGTCTTCGGTATTTTCTAGGATGCAGCTTGTCCTTGGCAAGGAAACGGCAGTGTCCAATGTAACAGATCTGGCTAAGTATTGCGTATGACAGCGGATTCCTGTCACAGCGAACACATGCAATGTAACCATGTGTCATTCTCCCTGACATAGTGCCCAAAGCCGGATAATCATGGATGCACCAAATTATAACAGCACACAGAAAGAAATTAGCTGGTGGGCTGCTATATAGTTCTCGAGTGAGAACACCCCTCCATAGCTATTGAAGTTCCTCCACAAGAGGCTCCATGAACAAATCAAAATCCTTTGTAGGACTTTTTGGACCTGGGATGAGCAAGGCCATCATGTAGTTTGATTTTTTGGTGCAGACATTTGGAGGCATGTTGTAAGGGATAACAAGCACTGGCCACATGCTATATGTGGCGCTCTGGTGGCCAAATGGGTTAAATCCATCTGAAGCTAAGCCAAGTCTAATGTTTCTTGGGTCAGTAGCAAACTTTTCATGTTTCTGATTGAAGCTTTTCCACTCACTACCATGTTATGGATGGCTCATTACATTCTGATCTCTGTACTCCTGGTTCCTAGGATGCCACAGTACATCCTCTCTTGTTTTAGCATCATGAAACAACCCTGCAATCTTGGTGTAATTGGAAAATGTCTCAGAACATTATGAGGAATCCTCTTCACAGCATCGCCATCTTTCCATCTTGATGATTTGCATTTCGGGCATTCACTTAAGTTGGCATAATCCTTCCGGAACATAACATAATTATTCTTACAAACATGGATGATATCATATCCAATTCCAACTGCATGAAGGGAATTCTTCATTTTACTGTAGGTGTGTGCCAGCTCAAACGCATCTGGGAAAGCTTTGCGGAAAGCAGCCAACATCACATCGAATTATTTGTTGGTCATCCGCTCAGATGTCTTCACCTGAAGAAAGGTGACCATAGCTGAGAATACTGATAGCTTATTTCCTGGCGTGACAACCACGTTGCATTGTTCCAACATGCGGGCCCATCGTTTTTCTTCTGCAGGTGAAAGTTCACTGAATGCACGAGCATTTCATAGCATTGTTTCAATGTTGGTCAAACTCACTGGCCCAGCCACCACCTCCTCCTCCTCCTCTTCCACCTGAGCGTCAAGCAGATCAAGATGGTGATCTACTGCTTCCACGTAACCAATAACATTGACGTTCACAGCTTCACCATGATGAACCCACCTAGTATGTGTGACCGACATCCCATACAAGTGTAGATGATTTTGCACAGTTGACTGGGGTCTTGTAACTGAATTCATACAAATGCTACACGGGCAGAGCACATCTGATTTCGGACCACCGTACTCTGCTCTGATAAAGTTCATGAAGTTTTCAACCCCCTCGACATATGCAGTGGAGAATCTTCGAGCAGAAGTTATCCAAGTCCTGTCCATCTATTAGACATACAAATTAGTTCTTCTACTAGATATTACAGGAAAAACATATATGTTTTTTATAAAGTCCAGAAGAAAAAAATACCTAGGTCGATGTCTAAAGCTATGGCAAGATATTTGGACGAGCAGATCTAAGTAACAAAATATATGTAAAGATAATTCAGCAGACAGATTTGAGTGCTAAATTATGGCAGGCTGTTTCAGCAGTCAATGAGGCCGAGCACACAGCCATCGAACTATCGAAGGCCATCGCAGCAACAAAGATCGAGTATAAAACGGTGTAGAGCTATTTCACCTAAACGATTGGCTACTAGACCATGGCAATCTACGTCACAATAAATGTATGGCAGGATATTTTAGCAACTAATCGGCCTTGGCATGCCATCTCAGCTAAGCAGATTGAGTGCAGAACAGGGCAAGGAATATTCTTAAGCAGAGCATATTGACTATAAAGTACTTCGGCAAGCAGTGAGATTAACAGCGTCTATCACCTAACATTCAGTGCACGGGGCTTCAGTCTAGAATGCGCGTACCGTGGAAGAAGATTACCACCGTGCGTCTCCACATGAACGTCGCCAGTGGTGGCGGCGCTGACCACCGTGCGCCTCCACAAGAACGTCGCCGGCGGTGGCGGCGCGGCTAGAGGACGGCAGTCTACGAGAGCGTACTGTGGGAGCGAGAGGTTCATAGTGTGTCCGCTTGTTGAACCGCGGCGCGGACGTATCGGTGCGGCGGGGACGGAGGCTTTGGC
>NC_057812.1:235987794-236135077 GCF_018294505.1 Triticum aestivum
ATTATTGGCTAGTTGGCCGAAGGGCGATTGAATCTAGGATTTGGGGGGAATTTTTGGGTGGGGGAGGATTTTCGCGCGATGGGCGGGGGGAGTTTGGCGCATGGTCAGTTTCTCCAAGTGCAGTCCCACGTGGCAGTGAGGAGGCAAGCTGAAGCGCGTTCCATTTGCGTGAGCCGTGTGGAGGACCGAACGTGTGTGCGGTGCAATGCGACCGCGACAGGGGTGCTGTGAGTGTACCGCCTTTTTTCCTTTAAAACTAGGTGCTTCGCCCCCTCAAAAAAAACTTGTTGCTTCGCGTGATCCATCGATACTACTACTAGCAATCCGGTAATCCCGACTAAAACGGCGCGGCCGGGTCTTTTCCCGTGCGATATGCTCGGAGGTTGGCTTAGTTGGGTTTTTTAGGACGAATAATGCTACACCTACATAATCCCAGTTACGTAATTAACGTAATGTGAAATGTGTGAGCTGTTGATTGTAGATTGGGGGGAGGGAGGGGCCCACCACCATGAAAATCAGGGGAGGAGAGAGAGAGAGGCAATTTACGTTAACCCTTTCATAGGTTCCCCTAGATGTAGAAAGATGTGAAATGCGTGAATGTGTAGTGGGCGTACACTATTGGAGTGCCTAAGAGAAATTGTGTATGTATAGACCCTATGTGCTTAATTTACTTCACATGTTAGCTTCGTCTCGGTTCAATAAAAAGCAGAGTTGGTGATGATGGTGTGCATGTCATCCTGCAATATAGGCTGTCTGATCTATATCTAACGGATAGGAAGGAAACTATGACAATTTACCCGCACTCCTCTCCACATTTGCAGATAAGGCCTTCCCTCGTTCATCCTTTTCTCCCACAAGATCTTGATCTTCCATGCAACGCACGGGCATCTTGCTAGTACTCCTACAATATACTATATTATTGTGAAAGTTCATATACACCAGTCGAGATTAATGCAAACATGGCAGATTTTCATTACATTTCAAACTTTTATAGGACAGAAAAATAAAACAAGCCCGACCCTAAACCTATTCTACGGCGGCGGCCGGCGGCCTCCATCTGCGATCTCTATGTACGGGGGCGGGGTTCAAGACCCGTGAAGTGAAGGTGCAGTCTCCGGCGAGGAAGAGTAGAACATGGGATACGGACCGGCCAGTTGGCACACCATGCATGCCCTACCGCCTCCCATGCGCTACTCATCTCCGGAGGAGTCCCCGACCTCGGTGGTGCCGGACGTTGGACGGCAGTAAGTAGGACGCATGGCTGACGGTGCTCCCATCGTCGACCGCCAGCGTGGCCACTGCTTGTGCGGTCGCATCCGCGTCCGGCTACACCGCTATTGCATCGTGAGAGGCGACTTGAGCAAGGGCGGCGACCTCGAGCTTCATCCCCGAAGACAAGCCATCCCGCAGAGCGTTCGCGCTTGCGGTCATGGCAGATGTGGTGCCAGGTAGGAGGATGATGCGCTATGGTGTGGAGATTAGATGTGCGTTGCCACTTTAAGTAGTGCATTCCGGTGAGGCCAAGCATCCTGGTGAGTCATTAAGTCGCCGGAGTTGGTTCCTCAGGCACCGAGCCTCTTAACAACGGCACACGGACGGATGGCATGAATGCGGGCACTGGCGGCGGCTGGGAACGCACCGCACGATGGCGCGATGGACGAGGGTTTTTGGTGCGCCAGGGTAGTCAGCTGCGGTCGTGGCAACGTTGGAGATGTCCTTTGCTCACATGCGATCCCCGCATGTCATTGAAAAAGCAAGACGACCCGACATGGTCTCAGGTCCTGAGGATGCAGTTGGCCGCGCTACACCACTCCATGGACGCGTCCCGGCACCCCGTGCATCCTCGACGAGCCGGTTGTTGGGGTGTGTTTAGATTATGGCCAAAGTGCACCTTACCAAAATTTTGGTCATGACCCAAAGATTGGTCTTTGTTTGGATGGTTGCCATTTTTTTGGCATGCCAATGAACTCTAGCCAACTCTAGTTCATTTGTCTTGCCAATGTCAGCCAAATCATGGGCAACCAAAACCTAAACCAAAATTTTGGCTACCCAATGCTTTGATGGGGCAACGTTGGGCACAAACCAAACATATTGTTGGTCGTGCCACCGCACTAACGCCACCCTTGGCACACTGAAACCGACTGTGTCTAGCGATGATGAGCGTGTCGCTCACCGCGGTCGCCGTGTCGAGAGGTGGTGCTGGAGCTGCGCCACGTTGTTGGCCCCCACGACCCACATGAACGGTTGCCGGTGGCGAGGAGGTCGTGGGCCAGCTGCTCCATTGGACTAGTCTGTGCTACATCATCCCGACAGGTGTGCCCCACATGTCGGTTTCCCTATTTTCCCGACCATATTCAAGCGTCAGTGCTCCGCGTTGCGCATTAGGACTTTCACTATGCAGGCCAAGCGACATAACTTATTGTTTATCTGAGCCGTTCAATTATAATCATGTGGCGTTTGCTTATTTCTCATTCCTCTCCAACCCTCTTCTCCATCGATCATGTCGCCCTCCGGTCGAGTCCATCCTCCTGGATGGCTCATTTGAACATTCCGCCGAGTATCATTCGCATGTGGGCCTAGACCATGCTTGTATTTCCAATGTTTTGTAATTTGTCCGACATGCATACAAACAAACGGTTCATTTAAAGTTTCACTTTGCCTCCACTACGTGTCGCTTCGCGTCTTAGTTTTGACATCCCATTTGGTTCATGCCTCGACACATGTTGACGAGATCGATTGATGTTCAGAGATCAATTGCGTGCCGTGCAAGGAGATAAAGGTTTGGTATGTTTCTATGATAGAAATGACCCGCGCGGGGGGGGGGTCTGTGGGGATCAGAGGGAGTATATTGTACGTTCATAAGCGAAACGAACGTATTATACCCACCCTAGTCCTCTTTCAATCAATCTCCGGACCCCGAGATGAAATCAAGAGAGAACGAGTGGGGGCATGTGTGGTACCTAAGGAGGATTCAAAATTTTGAACCGGTGATCATAGCATCCGCAAATCATATATAAAGAGTATTCAATGTTCGTTTCGTTTTTGAACGTACAATATACTCCCTCCTATCCTTTCTAGTTTACATATAAGTTTTATGTGTAGTCAAAGTATCTCTACTTTGATCAAAAAAGTATCAACATTCAACAACGCCCAATCAATATCGTTAGATTCGTAAGTACTCCTATTTGTACTCGAGATGGTTTCCGATTTGTTTCAACCACGTGAATGCGCTTGTTCTTGCGCATGCTCTTCCTACTAGGATTTCGCCATGTATAGCCAGTCCAATAGTAACTTTTTTAAGCTCCCTGTCCGATAGTACTAGTGGAGTACTGACAACATCTGTACTAGAGTATGTAGTGCTCATAGTAGTACTCCCTCCTTCCATTTATATAGGGCCTATGTGGAGGAGAGAGATGTGAAAAAGTAAGGGGAGTATGCTTTGTGTAAGTTGCATGTCATATATTATTACTCTAACATTTGGTCAAAGTTAGCCTCGAAAAACGCATTAGGCCCTGTATAGTAAATGGAAGGAGAGAGTAGTAGTGGAAGTGGATCCTTTGACGTAGGTATCCCTACCTTACTCTCCCTTTCAGTCACTTACTGGTGGACCCCATGCTTGCTAGGCTCCGCATGTCAGTTACTCAATGGGTTCGGCCACGTCAGGGTATCCTGATCCGTAGTATACTCCTTCTATTTTCATTTACTCCGCATAAAATGGAGGGAGTGGTAGTATAAATGACACGGACGGGGGAGGGGGAGGGACGTCGGTTTGCTCTCAACTGCGATCCCATAAGTGAGTGAAAACGCAAGACGAAGTGCGTTCCATTCGGTGAGCGACATGAAGGGTCCAGCTTGCCGGGATGCAACGCGAACGCGACAAGAGTGATGTACAGTCAAAACCGATTGACCGGTCATCACCAGAACCACTATTCACACCAGAACCTTCGCTACTCGGCCTACGCCAGCCACTGCCCTAAAACCACACCTAATCACCAGCCCTTTCCCCCACCTTTCGATCCCCTAGCCCGCATCAAGCGTCCCCTAGTTCGCCGGAAAGCCATGGTGCGCCGCAAGATCACGTACTACAAGATGCTGACACCGGAGCGCCGTGAAGAAATCATGGCGGCGGTCCGCGCCACAGACCTCTGTTCCCAAGCTCGCTTTGCGGCGGGCCAATCCCCGAGTTCTCTGGAGCCAAGCTACGAGGAGGAGGAAGCTGATCCAATGTTCATGGCGAAGGTCGCAGCGCAGAAGGCCCCCGATGGGTATGAGACGATGGATGTCGACTTTGTGCCGGCGTCCGAGTCCCCCATGGTGCAAGCGAACCAGCAGTTCAACCTAGCGATACTAAAGGAGGACCGGGAGGCAAAGGCTCAACTCGATGCAGAGCACGCGCATGCCCCTGCCATCGAGGCGCTCTTGCAAGCGGAACCGGATGTTGTGGATGTGAGCCGGGCGGCGGAGGCTCAACTTGAGGCGGAGCGCGCGGATGTCGCTGCCATCGAGACCCTCCTGCAAGCAGAACCGGACGTCCTGGACTTGAACCGAGCGGCTGAGGCTCAACTCGACGCGGAGCACGCGGATGCCTCTCTCATCGAGGCCCTCCCACAGGAGGAACCGGACGTCATGGACTTGAACCGGGCGGAGGAGGCTCGTCTCGACGCGAAGCGCGCGGATGCCGCTGCCATCGAGGCCCTCCGGTAGCCTGAACCAGAAGTCCTCGACTTGAACCGGGCGGTGCTCTCGGCCATGCAGAGTGCCCGCACGCTCCATGTGAATGGGTAGCCGGAGGTCGAGGACAACCACGGTGCGGAGACACATGTCGGCAGCTACGACTGGTTCACACCGGCAGCCAAAGACGACGAGGCCGTCTCATTCTGCGAGCAGTGATAGTTTCTCTTTATGTTGTTGTTTTTATGGATCTTTTGTTGTGTAAAAACATATATTGTTATGCAAGTCGCCTGACTTGGGTCAGTCTACCATTTCAGGCGGTTGGATGAATATCCCACGTCTCCTAACCCTTCTTCCTCACCTCTTCTTCTTCCCCAACAGACCACCGCACGGGTGAAAGCACAAGTGCTCCCTAGGTGGTTTTGATAATTGATGACAACATATCTCTTGTTGGACTAACATTTCTATCTAGCATGTTTCAGATAAGTTCAACAATGGAGTGGCATGGAGTAAAGGTTGTGGGAACTCCTTCAAGATGCTAAGGACAAAGGATTGGCTAAAGCTCAAAAGCTCAAGACTCTTCATTTTACATTTTAGTGATCCAAGATCACATTGAGTCCATAGGAAAAGCCAATACTATCAAGGAGGGATGAGGTGTTGCTTAATGAGCCTCTTGCTTCATGTGCTTAATGATATGCTCCAAAATCCTCAGCTACTTTCCCACTTCCACAAATGACCTAAACCCTAAGCAAAACTCGGTCCTACCGATTCTTTCTATCCGGCGCCACCGAGTTTCACTTGTCATAAGCCACTGCCAAACCCTAGCAATTCGGTTCTACCGATAGGGATCTCGGTCTCACCGTTTCGTAACTTTTCGGTCTCACCGAAAGAGCAAATCGGTCCCACCGAGATTGCAGTGTAAACTCTTTGTTTCCTTTTTGTAACTTTTCGGTCTCACCGAAAGAGCAAATCGGTCCCACCGAGTTTACCTGACCAACTCTCTGGTTAGCTTATTACCAAACTTGGTCTCACCGAGTTTGTGTAATCGGTCTCACCGAGATTACGTTATGCCCAAACCTTAACCATATCGGTCCTACCGAGTTGCATGTCAGTCCCACCGAAAATCTCTAACGGTCACTAGGTTTACCTTTTCGGTCCGACCGAGTTTGTTGACTCGGTCCCACCGAGATTGGAAAACTGTGTGTAACGGTTGGATTTTGTGTGGAGGCTATATATACCCCTCCACCTCCTCTTCATTCGTGGAGAGAGCCATCAAACTAAGCCTACACTTCCAGCATCCTATTTCTGAGAGAGAACTACCTACTCATGTGTTGAGGCCAAGATATTCTATTCCTACCATATGAATCTTGATCTCTAGCTTTCCCCAAGTTTCTTTCCACTCAAACCTTCTTTCCACCAGATCCAAATCCTATGAGAGAGAGTTGAGTGTTGGGGAGACTATCATTTGAAGCACAAGAGCAAGGAGTTCATTACCTACACACCATTTGTTACTTCTTGGAGAGTGGTGTCTCCTAGATTGGCTAGGTGTCACTTGGGAGCCTCCGACAAGATTGTGGAGTTGAACCAAGGAGTTTGTAAGGGCAAGGAGATCGCCTACTTCATGAAGATCTACCGCTAGTGAGGCAAGTCCTTCATGGGCGATGGCCATGGTGGGATAGACAAGGTTGCTTCTTCGTGGACCCTTCGTGGGTGGTTGCTTCTTCATGGACCCTTCGTGGGTGGAGCCCTCCGTGGACTCGCGCAACCATTACCCTTCGTGGGTGCAGCCCTTCGTGGACTCGCGCAACCGTTACCCTTCGTGGGTTGAAGTCTCCATCAACGTGGATGTAGGATAGCACCACCTATCCGAACCATGGGAAAAACATCCGTGTCTCCAATTGCGTTTGAATTCTCCAAACCCTTCCCCTTACATTCTTGCAAGTTGCATGCTTTACATCCGCTGCTCATACACTCTTTGCATGGTTGCTTGATATGTATTGTGTATGTTGAAATTGTGCCTAAAACTCCACTCAAACCAAAAAGGCCTAAAAATTGCAACTTTAGCACTAAGTGTCTAATCACCCCCCTCTAGACACATCTACTTCTAGATCCTACAAGTGGTATCAGAGCTTTGGTCTCCATTGCCTTGGTTTAATCACCATTGGAGGAAGATGGATGTGTCTACCTTAGGGAGTCTTAGACATAGAGTGCCTATTCTTGATGGAGAGTATTTTCATGAGTGGAAAAATGAGATGCTTGTAATTTTCAATCAATATCATTTGAACAAGTATATTGCTAGCCCTTGTGCACCTCATATTGATCCTTTGCATCCTACCCTAGATGAAGATATTGACATGATTCGCAATCTTAGAACTATTGAGCTCATCATTAGAGGATTGCCCAAAAATTTGATTGCTAGTTTGCCTACTCTTAATTGTGCCTATACTATATGGAAATTTCTTGAGGAACGATTTCCCGATCATTCCTTGAAAACTTTGGATGAAATTCTCCATAAATCTATTGCCTTGAGTAAGATGAACTCTAGTGATCCTAGTTTTGGTAATTGTCTATTTGAACTTACCAATCTTAAGCATGCTAAAGGAGATGTTGGAATCATTAGTGATATCATATTCGAAGCTATAAGAATTCATAAAAACGACCACTTTGATGATCATTTATCTAATTAATTACCCTCTCTAGGAAATGATGAGTCACAAGATCATGATGAACATGGATAGTATGATGATGATGATGATAGTGACTTTGATCTTGATGATGCAATGAGACATTTTGGTCTTATGGCAAATCTTCGGGGATATGAATCGGGAGGAAAGGAATGGGTTCTTGATAGTGGATGTACTGATCATATGACCGGAGATGAAGAGATGTTTCGTGAGCTTGCTGAAAATGACGGCCCTCGAAAATATGTCACCTTTGGTGATAATTCAAAGGGTAAAGTGGTTGGCCTTGGTAAGGTGGCCATCTCACATGATAGTTCCATTCAAAATGTCATGCTCGTTGAATCTCTCGGCTACAACTTACTTTCAGTATCTAGACTTGCTGATTTCGGTTTGAATGTCCTATTTACTGAGGTAGATTGCCAAGTATTTCGTCGAGACAATCATAAAATGGTCTTTACCGGTATGCGTAGAGGTGATCTTTACATTGTCGATTTCTCTAAAAAGGCACAACCTAAAATTTGCTTTATTGCTAAATCCTCAAAAGGTTGGTTGTGGCATAGACGACTAGGTCACGTTGGCATGAGAAACCTTGACAAGCTTATTAAAGGAAGTCATATCCTTGGAGTTAACGATGTCATATTTGATAAGGATAGACTTTGCAGTGCTTGTCAAGCAGGTAAACAGGTTGGAGGAAGGCATCTCATGAAGAACATCATGACCACAAGAAGGCCACTCGAGCTACTTCATATGGATCTTTTTGGTCCCAACGCCTACAAGAGTCTCGGTGGAAATTCTTTTGGTCTAGTTATAGTTGATAATTTTTCAAGATTTACGTGGGTCTTCTTTCTTAATGACAAGTCGCAGGTCCAGAAGATCTTCAGAAACTTCGCTAGGAAGGCCCAAAATCAGTTTGACGTGAAGATCAAGAAGGTTCGGAGTGACAACGGAACGGAGTTCAAGAACGCAAATGTGGACACCTTTCTTGACGAAGAAGGGATTTCACACGAGTTCTTGGCTACGTACACACCTCAACAAAATGGAGTTGTTGAGAGGAAGAACCGGACGCTCATCGAAATGGCAAGAACGATGCTTGATGAATACAAGACGCCGAAGCACTTTTGGGCAGAAGCGGTTGAGACAGCTTGTCATGCAACAAATCGCTTATATCTTCACAAGCTACTTGGCAAGACGGCATACGAGCTTCTCACCGGTAACAAACCCCAAGTTGGATACTTTCGAGTATTTGGCTCAAAGTGCTACATTCTTGATAAGCATCGTCGTTCAAAGTTTGCTCCTAAATCTCATGAAGGTTTTCTACTTGGTTATGGCTCAAACTCTCACACTTACCGTGTCTACAACAATTTCACCCGAAAGGTTGAAGAGACGGTAGATGTGAAGTTTGATGAATCTAATGGCTCGCAAGTAGAGCAATTGCCAATTGATGTAGGAGACAAAGACCCTTCAGAAGCAATCCAAGACTTGTCCATTGGCAAAATTCATCCAACGAAGGTGAAGGAGAGTACTTCATCCGTCCAAGTGGAAGCTTCTACTTCACGACAAGGTGAACCAAGAATCGACACGGAAGCATCCACAGGTGGGACACACCAAGATGAAGAAGACAAGGAAATGCATCAAGACGAACATCAACAACCTCTTTCTCCACCACGACAAGAGAACGACGACGTCAACAATGAAGAAGGCCAAGAATAAGAACAAGATGAAGAAGATGTTCAACAAAGACCCAAGCAAAAGCTCTCACGAGTTCGAGCAAGAATTGCCAAAGATCATCCCGTCGAGCAAATCTTAAATGATATACAAACCGGGAGAATCACTCGCTCAAAGACTCGTTTAGCTAACTTTTGTGAAAACTATTCATTCATCTCTAGCGTTGAACCTATGAAGGTTGAAGAAGCATTGGAAGATCCGGATTGGATAAACTCTATGCATGAAGAGCAACACAACTTTGAGAGAAACCAAGTTTGGACATTAGTTGAGAAGCCCGACTACAACCACAACATCATTGGTACCAAATGGGTGTTTCACAACAAGCAAGATGAAGATGGACAAGTGGTTCGCAACAAAGCACGTCTCGTCACCCAAGGATACACACAAGTCCAAGGTATGGACTATGGTGAGACATATGCTCCCGTTGCTAGACTTGAGTCCGTTCGCATCTTACTTGCCTATGCTAATCACCATAATATCACCTTGTACCAAATGGACATCAAAAGTGCTTTTCTAAATGGTGAAATAGAGGAGGAAGTTTATGTCAAACAACCTCCCGGTTTTATCAATCCTAAGAAACCAAATCATGTTTACAAACTTCACAAAGCTCTTTATGGTCTTAAACAAGCTCCTAGAGCATGGTATAAATGCTTGACCAAGTTCCTTACTACAAGTGGTTTTGAAATTGGTAAAATTGATTCTACTCTTTTTACTAAAAGGGTTAATGGAGAACTATTTGTATGCCAAATTTATGTTGATGATATCATATTTGGTTCAACTAACCCTCTCTTTAGTGAAAAGTTTGGAAAGCTAATGTCAGAGAAGTTTGAGATGTCTATGATGAGTGAACTCAAATTCTTTCTTGGTTTGCAAATCAAGCAAACTAAGGAAGGTACATTTGTCTCTCAAACAAAGTACACCAAGGACTTATTCAAGAAGTTCAATATGCAAGAATGCAAAGGTATGTCTACACCCATGCCTACTAGTGGACATAATGATTTAACCAAAGATGGTGAACCGGTTGATCAAAAGGTTTATCGCTCTATGATTGGTTCATTGTTATACCTATGTGCTTCATGTCCCGATATTATGCTAAGTGTGTGCATGTGTGCATGATATCAAGCTGCTCCTAAAGAATGTCATCTTAAGGCTGTGAAAAGGATAGTGAGATACTTAATCCATACACCAAACTTTGGCATTTGGTATCCTAAGAGATCTTCTTTTGATCTCGTTGGCTATTCCGACTCGGATTATGCCGGAGACAAGGTTGATAGAAAGTCCACTTCGGGTACTTGTCAATTTCTTGGTAGATCTCTTGTGTCTTGGTCTTCCAAGAAACAAAACTCGGTATCCTTATCCACCGCCGAAGCGGAATACATTGCCGCTGGTTCATGTTGTGCTCAATTACTTTGGATGACCCAAACTCTTAAAGATTTTGGGATCTATGTGAAACATGTTCCACTACTTTGTGACAATGAAAGTGCTATCAAAATTGGTCATAATCCTGTACAACATTCTCGAACTAAGCATATTGAAGTTCGTCATCATTTCATTCGAGATCATGTTGCTAAGGGTGACATTGATCTTAAGCATGTTCGCACCGATAAGAAATTAGCAGATATATTTACTAAACCTCTTGATGAGAAAGTGTTTTGCAGGTTGAGAGGAGAATTAAACATCATTGATGCTTCGAACTTGGAGTAGAAACTCCATTGGATACATGCAAGACATGAGCTTATGACTAATCCATAATATATCTCTTATGATAACTATCTTATGTCTTGGATATATTTGCACCTTGCATGTTGTCTAACCCATGTAGGTGCTTGGTTGAATCTAATTCCATGAGATTGCGACTCACTCACATCTTGAGCAATCTCTACATCACCAAGACTCTACACAATGGTGGTTGAAGACAAGGAAGCACAAAACTATTCAAACATATCCTTCAACAAATTCTATGTTGAGCTTCATGATTGTCATTTTTGGATACACAAGTGCTCTTCCTTGCAAGAACTAACCCATGTAGGTAGATGAACTCAAACTCCAAGTGGTACTCTCAACTCTTGATGAGCTACATCAACCTTGAGCACCCACACAAGTTCAACTACATGAGCAAGAACCACACCACCACCCAAGGTATGTTATTCCATCTTAGAGAAGCTTTACTCCAAGACATGAGTCAAAGCAACTCAACAAGATGTGAATACATCAAGATGCTTAAACGAAAAATGGTAACCCCATTTTGAGCTTAAACGATGAGTATGACCTATGATCAAGTGTTCTCACTTGACTCCTAAGTCAATATACTCTAACATAGGTGACTATGTCACCGCCCAACTCTAGATGAAGTTCTCTTGTGTTCTTTTTGTGTGTATCTCATGCATGTTTAGTTTCTTTCTCTTTTTCAAAAACAAAAAACTCCATCTAGATTTTTTTAGTCTCTTCTCTTTTCTTTCTGTTTATGTTCTGCATTTTCTGCATTTAATTCCTTGCAAATCCTTCAGGTAATTCATTGCAAATCTTTGTGAGATCCTACATGTCTAGTGAGCTGAGGTGACAAGTGTTTTTCTCTGTGTAAACTCGGTTTCACCGACTTGTAATTTTCGGTCCAACCGAATCTTTTCGGTGCCACCGAAACATACCACTCGATGCCACCGACTTCGCAACAAGAAAAACATTTTGCCACTTGTTCTATATTTCTTCTGATCCAGCTCCACTCAATGAATCTTGTCCTCTACAAGCATCACCGTTTTATCCATTGCTTTGTGCTGAGTCTCAAGGACCAAACCTATACGACGGATTCCAGAAAGCCCTTCTTGGAAATTGATGTCAAAGGGGGAGAGAGAGATCACATCAAAGCTTGTAGGAGAGAGAGATCACATCAAGGGAGAGAAAACGTCTCAAGGACCAAACCTACAAGAGAGAAAGTATTAAGGGCGAGAGAGAGACTTCCAGGGGAGAGAATACTCAAGGATACCAGATGTCCCAGATGCTTGATGCTTGATGTTCAAGAGGAGAGATGTCACATGTCTTTTTAGGGGGAAAGACATGTTCATTTGTATCTTTTAGCTCTGATTTGCTGTTCCTTATCTTCTCCCAATATCCCATGTAAGATTTTGGGGGAGCAAGACACCTAAGGGAAAGAAATCAGTCAAATTCATTGCATATCTTTACTCTTGGGGACATGTTGAATCCAATGTGGTACCTTGTACTCACTCTCTACATGTCATCCCAGTCTTGGTATTCTTGTGGTTTCTTTTGTTTGCTCTGGCCAGTGGATGTACCTGTGTTATCTAACTTTGTTTGTGCAGGTTCATTCCATCCTAAGCCAACTCAAGACCACAAGGTAAGTATATGCATAAAAATCATGAGTATGAGGAGTTCTTGCTTATGTACATACTGTTTGCAAGAAGGACTCATGAGCATGAAGGTATTTTCCTTGATAATCTTTTGCTCTGATGCATATGGCCAAGATACATGTAACACATTGCCTACTCTATCATGGTTATGCTCTCGCATGCCTCTATATTTCATATTTACATGAGTGCATACATGTAGGGGGAGCCTATGCTTGTTACATGTCCTTCCAAAGCTTTACTTGTTGTTCTTTATATCTTTATCTAAAGCTTTGATGTATGTTGCCATCAATTACCAAAAAGGGGGAGATTGAAAGCACAAGTGCTCCCTAGGTGGTTTGATAATTGATGACAACATATCTCTTGTTGGACTAACATTTCTATCTAGCATGTTTCAGATAAGTTCAACAATGGAGTGACATGGACTAAAGGTTGTGGGAACTCCTTCAAGATGCTAAGGACAAAGGATTGGCTAAAGCTCAAAAGCTCAAGACTCTTCATTTTACATTTTAGTGATCCAAGATCACATTGAGTCCATAGGAAAAGCCAATACTATCAAGGAGGGATGAGGTGTTGCTTAATGAGCCTCTTGCTTCATGTGCTTAATGATATGCTCCAAAATCCTCAGCTACTTCCCCACTTCCACAAATGACCTAAACCCTAAGCCAAACTCGGTCCTACCGATTCTTTCTATCCGACGCCACCGAGTTTCACTTGTCATAAGCCACTGCCAAACCCTAGCAATTCGGTTCTACCGATAGGGATCTCGGTCTCACCGAGATGGGATTGCAAACTCTCTGTTTCCCTTTCGTAACTTTTCGGTCTCATCGAAAGAGCGAATCGGTCCCACCGAGATTGCAGTGTAAACTCTTTGTTTCCTTTTTGTAACTTTTCGGTCTCACCGAAAGAGCAAATCGGTCCCACCGAGTTTACCTGACCAACTCTCTGGTTAGCTTATTACCAAACTTGGTCTCACCGAGTTTGTGTAATCAGTCTCACCGAGATTACGTTATGCCCAAACCCTAACCATATTGGTCCTACCGAGTTGCATGTCAGTCCCACCGAAAATCTCTAACGGTCACTAGGTTTACCTTTTCGGTCCGACCGAGTTTGTTGACTCGGTCCCACCGAGATTGGAAAATTGTGTGTAACGGTTGGTTTTTGTGTGGAGGCTATATATACCCCTCCACCTCCTCTTCATTCATGGAGAGAGCCATCAGACTAAGCCTACACTTCTAGCATTCTATTTCTGAGAGAGAACTACCAACTCATGTGTTGAGGCCAAGATATTCTATTCCTACCATATGAATCTTGATCTCTAGCTTTCCCCAAGTTGCTTTCCACTCAAACCTTCTTTCCACCAGATCCAAATCCTATGAGAGAGAGTTGAGTGTTGGGGAGACTATCATTTGAAGCACAAGAGCAAGGAGTTCATTACCTACACACCATTTGTTACTTCTTGGAGAGTGGTGTCTCCTAGATTGGCTAGGTGTCACTTGGGAGCCTCCGACAAGATTGTGGAGTTGAACCAAGGAGTTTGTAAGGGCAAGGAGATCGCCTACTTCATGAAGATCTACCGCTAGTGAGGCAAGTCCTTCATGGGCGATGGCCATGGTGGGATAGACAAGGTTGCTTCTTCGTGGACCCTTCGTGGGTGGTTGCTTCTTCGTGGACCCTTCGTGGGTGGAGCCCTCCGTGGACTCGCGCAACCATTACCCTTCGTGGGTGGAGCCCTCCGTGGACTCGCGCAACCGTTACCCTTCATGGGTTGAAGTCTCCATCAACGTGGATGTAGGATAGCACCACCTATCCGAACCACGGGAAAAACATCCGTGTCTCCAATTGCGTTTGAATTCTCCAAACCCTTCCCCTTACATTCTTGCAAGTTGCATGCTTTACATTCCGCTGCTCATACACTCTTTGCATGCTTGCTTGATATGTATTGTGTATGTTGAAATTGTGCCTAAAACTCCACTCAAACCAAAAAGGCCTAAAAATTGCAACTTTAGGACTAAGTGTCTAATCACCCCCCCCCCTCTAGACACATCTACTTTTAGATCCTACAACGGGCCGTACGGATACTCCCCAACATGTGGTTGGATAAACATACTCTATGAACGAAAATTATGTGTCAGCGGTAGAATGGCTGAGTTTGGTTTGTTCACATGCGACAGCACATGTCAGTGAGGGTGCGTTCCCTTGGTTGGGTTTACGGCGTGCAGGAGCGACTATGTGAGGTGCGGTGCGACCGCGGCGTGCAGGAGCGACCGTGTGAGGGTGCGGTGCGACCCGACAGCCGTGTGCAAGTGTACCTCCTTTTCATTTTGAAAACTTTAGGCAAGCTTGGCAAAAATGTGTGGCGAAGTATGGCAATACAAGGCCTAGACCCAAACAGGATAAGTACGTACTAGGAGTACTAGTGTTAAAAAAGAAAGGCGGGGTTTTCCTTCGCGGGATTAATCAATACAAATCCTCGTTTCACGTGGCAATTAATGCGTATTTTTTTCTCCAAAGCCCAAAGAGCTAACCATCTCACTCCTCATCGCTCGATTAATGCAGGCCCTGCAAACCAACCTTCTCACTTCCGCATGCATGCAGGGGATATTAATGTCCTTGGTTGCTAGTATACTCCCTCCGTTCTTTTTTAGTTTGCGTATAACTCGGCCACGCATACCAAGTAGACCACCCCATGCATTATTTTGGACAATTTTAGCCCTGCATGTAAGGACCTAGAGAAATGTATGGCTCTTAATACGCATGGAGTCATTGTCTCCTTTTCCTTGATTCCTGCTTGAGTCTTCTAGGGATTCTCTGCAAGCGCGCTTCCCCTGCCTCTTATATGCATGTTGTATGCATGAGTTTGGTCTGTCATCACTCCTGGGCTGCATGCACAGCTTTAAAGCAAGGGTAAAAAACCCATCAAGTTTGCCTTGATTAGTGTTAGTGGCCTTTTGCAAATTATAATTTTGATATACTGGCCTTGTGTACAAAAAAATGGAGGTAGTAACTATTATATTTGACTTCCTTCCCCATTGCGGTGACATCGATGATATCTCGAACGTTGTGGTTTAGCGAAGTGCGTTCGACGGAGAACACCATTGAGGGAGACCACGGTAAGTCGTTTGCAAGGGCCGCCTGCAAGCCGAGACAACCGCCTTATTTGCATCCAGGAAGTCCATTGAACCAAAGGATGCATAAATGTACTAGTACTACTAGTAAAAAGTAGCATCGTCCGTCCAGCTTAGTGCGGTGAGATGGTTTCTTGAAGAATACGATGGAGAAGCGGAGTCAGCGAAGAGTGAAATGATGGTTGCTTCGTCCGTGCTTTGTGATTTGACACCTCACTGCTTTGTGATTTGTGATAGAAGGGACAAGGGAGTATATTTTGTGCTCTATACTGTACATGCGTCTAAGCACGGGAGAAAGAGGAGAGACGTTGCATTTTTCTATTCCTTCAATCAATCAATCAATCAAGGAGCTTCGGTTCCATCCTTTTGGCTTTGGCAACACCGTCAACAATGGTTCCCACGATGCCAAAAGCTATATTCACATTTGGCTACACATTGTGGATGCCCTTAACCGTACTACTGGTTTTGCTCTTGTGTGCTATCTAGACAAATCTCAATTATATTGATCTAAAAAATTATAGAATCAAGATTAGTAAAAAGGAGGTGATTTTGCCGCGCGGATGGCGGGGGAGGTTTCTTATTTTTAGAGGACGTTGTCCTCGCGGTTTGCTAACATGTGGTCCCACATGTCAGTGCTTTACCAAGCCGATCCGCGTCCCACATGAAGCAGAACAACGGCAGAAGCAACACGTGGTTAACTTGAAGAAGATGAGGGAGAAGCGGATTCAGCAACGAGTGAAATGATGGTTGCTTCGTCCCTCCAACTTCTTTTTTTAGCATTATTACTTCGTCCCTCCAACCTAACTGTGGGAAAGGTGCAGCTTTGTGATTTGACGCCTCATTATTCATTACTACGCCGACGCCATGACTGGGTGCTTCACCCCGGCTGCTCTGCACTGTATTCCGGTATGGCACGTGGACCCAATAGCTTGATGTCCCACATGTCGGCGAAAGGGACTAGAAGATTTATGAAAGCGAGCGCTCCACTCTTACGACGGAGTACATGACACGACGGCCCACTGAACTGTCACTTGTACTGTATAGTACTATAGTTTTGTTGTTTCGCACAATCCATCGATACAAACCCGATTAAACAGGAAAGGGCGGGATTTTTCCCGTGCAGTATATGATACTGGCCATACATTTCAAAGGCAATTTTAATGTATGCAAACTGAATAATTAAGTAACAATATGATATCTAGTCCAACTAAAAACACATATGATTTATTGTGTTAGAGTCTAGTAGTAGTGTTGTATTGCATAGTTGTTAGATGTAACATGCGAGAACGTGTAGAGATGTAGTTTTGGAGGGCCTACAGAGAGAAAAGTGTAATACGTTCACCAAACTTCAGAATAAGCTGATTACGGTCACTATATACGTTTTGCGGTGATTATACAGTAACTTGCTCACGGTTCAGCATCGAATTGCACTTTGTTGATCGGCCAAATAGTCTGTGTGGCACCATGTTGACTAGTTAAATTGACCATGTTCCTTGTGGGTCCCACCTGTCAGTTCGCATAGGAAAAAGGTCAGATAAACACAAATTTACGCAGGCGTGACAAGACTCCAACCCGTGTGCGGGAATCACCTGGTTGTGCATGTGTCTGTCTGGGCTTGATGTGTGCGCATGCACGTGTAGGTTGAGCACTTGAGCGTGAGAGTGTCTGTTGGTCGTGTGGTGTACTGGTGTGTGCATGCATGCGTGTGTGTGAGTGTTGCGTGCGTGCGTGGTTGCGTGTGTATGTGTGAGTGTTGCGTGCGTGCTGGGTGCATGTGTTCGTGTGAGTATTGCGTGCATGCAGTTCGTGTGCATGTGTGTGTGTGTGTAATCACCACACCAGCTCATGTGTGTTAAAACAGACGGCTCAGCATACCAATACAAGGCCACCTTGTTCGTTGTGCCCGCGGTCATGACTTTGAACCACCGTCCAATATTTTTTTGTTGTTTGTTTTCATTCTTACTAGCAAGATGCCCGTGTGTTGCACGTAACATCAAGATGCATTTGTATGACTAGTTTATCTTGTGAGAGAATAGGATGAACGAGGGAAGGCCTTATTTGCAAATGTGGAGAGGCGTGTGGGTACCTTTTTTGCAAAATTGCCATAGTTTCTTTCCTATCCGTCAGATATAAATCAGACGGCCTATATTGCAGGATGGCAGGCACACCATCACCACCAACTCTGTTTTTTAAAAGAGTGTATTTTATAAGAGTGTAGATGTAGAGTAGATACAAGCCGACAGGTGGGCCCTATGGTAGTGAGATAATGTGATGCAACACTAGAGGTGCCACGTGGAACGTTTAACTGGTCAACTAGTCGTGTCTAGAGCAAATACAGAGTTGTACGATGAGCCCGTGACCATATAATAACCACAAAACGTAAATGGTGAATGTAATGTGTGGATTCTGAAGTCCAATGTATGTATCGTGCTTTTGCTTCAAATACAATGATCGTCACTGTATATATCACGAGAGAAAGATGAAACATGCGTGAATGTGCTGGGGGCTTACTTTTAGAGGACCTGGAGATAGTTTGTGTGCGTACGTGAAAGGGGCGTAGAGGGGGGTATGCGATGGAGAGAGATGCTCTTAGTTTCTCTTTATTATGACTAACTTATATATAGTATAAAACTATACAAATTCAGAGTGCGGAATAAATATCATTGTGGGCACCATGCATGCAAATTAGCGTTCATACTCCTCCATATAACTTTGTAATGTTGTATATATGTATAAATTCCAAAATAATTTTCTGGCCACACTTTATTCAAAAGGAATGTTGTATGCGAAGCTGATACGTCTCCAATGTATCTATGATTTTTGATTGCGCCATGCTATATTATCTTCTGTTTTGGACATTATTGGGCTTTATTATTCACTTTTATATTATTTTTGGGACTAACCTATTAACTGGAGGACCAGCCCAGAATTGTTGTTTTTTTGCCTATTTTAGGGTTTTGGAGAAAAGGAATATCAAACGGAGTCCAAACGGAATGAAACCTTCGGGGACGTGATTTTTGGAACGAACAAGATCCAGGAGACTTGGACCCTACGTCAAGCAACCAAAAGGGAAGCCACGAGGTAGGGGGCGCGCCTACCCCCCCCCCCCCAGGCGCGCCCTCCACCCTCGTGGGCCCCCTGTTGCTCCACCGACGTACTCCTTCCTCCTATATATACCTACGTACCCCCAAACGATCAGATACGGAGCCAAAACCCTAATTCCACCTCCATAACTTTATGTATCCACGGGATCCCATCTTGGGGCCTGTTCCGGAGCTCCGCCGGAGGGGGCATCGATCACGGAGGGCTTCAACATCAACACCATAGCCTCTCCGATGAAGTGTGAGTAGTTTACCTCAGACCTTCGGGTCCATAGTTATTAGCTAGATGGCTTCTTCTCTCTTTTTGGATCTCAATACAAAGTTCTCCCCCTCTCTTGTGGAGATCTATTCGATGTAATCTTCTTTTGCGGTGTGTTTCTTGAGACCAATGAATTCTTTTATGTATGATTGGTTATCTTTGCACGTCTCTTTGAATTATCAGTTTGGTTTGGCCTACTAGATTGATCTTTCTTGCAATGGGAGAAGTGCTTAGCTTTGGGTTCAATCTTGCGGTGTCCTTTCCCAGTGACAGTAGGGGTAGCAAGGCACGTATTGTATTGTTGCCATCGAGGATAACAAGATGGGTTTTTTATCATACTGCATGAATTTATCCCTCTACATCATGTCATCTTGCTTAAGGCGTTACTCTGTTCTTATGAACTTAATACTCTAGATGCATGCTGGATAGCGGTCGATGTGTGGAGTAATAGTAGTAGATGCAGGCAGGAGTCATTCTACTTGTCTCAGACGTGATGCCTATATACATGATCATACCTAGATATTCTCATAACTATGCTCAATTCTGTCAATTGCTCAACAGTAATTTGTTCACCCACCATAAAATACGTATGCTCTTGAGAGAAGCCACTAGCGAAACTTATGGCCCCCGGGTCTATCTTCTATCATATTAATCTTCCAACACTTAGTTATTTTCATTGCCTTTTATTTTACTTTGCATCTTTATCATAAAAATACCAAAAATATTATCTTATCATATCTATCAGATCTCACTCTCGTAAGTGACCGTGTAGGGATTGACAACCCCTTATCGCGTTGGTTGCGAGGATTTATTTGTTTTGTGTAGGTGCGAGGGACTGGCGCGTAGCCTCCTACTGGATTGATACCTTGGTTCTCAAAAACTGAGGGAAATACTTATGCTACTTTGCTGCACCACCCTTTCCTCTTCAAGGGAAAACCAACGCAAGTGCTCAAGAGGTAGCAGAAGTAAACGTGAAGAGAGGGCTTTTTAGATCAATGGAGTACGTGATGTAACATGTGTGAATGTGTAGTTGATGCATTTGGCAGGGCCTAGAGAGGTAAGTGTGTGTATTACGTATTCGAGAGAGGCATGGATAGAGGGACCGGTGGGGGCGTGGGAGAGATAGCACGAGAAATGAGAGTGGTCTAGAGAGAGAGACGAATATGACGTCACAGCGAGAGATTCGCTTGAGTGTGTATATTCAAGGGGGGATTGGATAGAGGCACCAGGAGAATATATTTTTTCTGTGTGGTGTCTGTGTTGGTATGTGTGGGTGTGAGAAGATAACGAGACATGGGGCAGAGGGTGTGTCACCGCATGAGGTCCGGTGGGTCGACGTGAAGCCCTTCGTTCGGTTCCGTCCTACGCCACATTGGTCGGCCCGTGACACATTTAGGGAGACCCATGTATGACTAGTCGTACAAGACAAAGATAGCATAATTGTGAAGGACTCTGTGTCCACTGACAAAGCCGGCTAGGATTTGTAACCCTAGGTTCTCGAACTAAGGTAACCCCTTTATCTTTGATATTACAATTCATCCAACCTAACTTTAAGGGGCATCCTACAGAATGCTCTGCTAAAATCATACTCATCGATTAGGAAGAGAGGTGTGAGACAATGCGTGAGAGACAGGCCTAAAGATAATGTGCGTACAGGAGACACGTAGGCAGGTGTATGTATATAGAAAGGGTCAATGGGGATTGTGCGTGTGTATGCTTGCGAGAGGAAGAGTGCTTGTGATAAAGGTTAGTGAAAACAGTCCTAAATGGTTACGAGAGGGAGGGAGGGTTATATCGAGAGCATGTGTGCGAGAAAGACACCTCGGGAGAGAGTGTGCGAGCATGTGTGAGAGACCACCGATGGAGAGTGAAACTACACGTAAAAGACTATTGTACACATTGATTAAAGTTATAAATTGTATCCAAATATTAGGATGGGATCATGATATTTCCAGTTCGCGTAAGGAACGGTCATTGATCCATCAGACATCTAGATTCTATTGAATTTGAGCATGTCTATGTTATTATTCGACACAATTGATCCAGATAGTTAGTATTTTGAACTCCAGACAATGCATCGCTTTAGCAATCGAATATAAACGTGAGTATAGTTCATGTTGTGTGTGTAAAGTACATTATACATACGAAAGTTACACAATGAACATTATAAATAGCTACCTATGAACTAGCATACATTTGAATTCAACTTGAGCTGGTTTAAAAAAATCGAATTCAACATGAAGTCCATTCAATTATTTGAATTTGATATCATGGCATTTGTAAATCATACCTAAATTATGGGGGCACCAATCTTTGCTCTGATTTTGTACATAATAGCATACGTAGTCGTGTACAAAATAGATACAAATTTAGCTCCTTCATTCCAAAATAATTGTAGCTATAGGATTTTCAAGTGTCAAAATTTCAAAAAGAAGCGGATAATTTAATGAGGTTTTCAAACATAAAAGGTTAAATTTAACGTTGTCTATTTAGGTCAATCCTCAAAGTTGAAGAGTACTCTAAACGTGAATGCTTGTGTTTGAAAATTTTGAACGAAGTGCCAAAAGAGCCTCTACTCGCCTGAAACTGCGTGAGACCAATGTTTGGTAGTACAAGGAAATTACTTTTCTAATAACTCCGACCCGTGAAACCTACCAGCCCGACGTCCAAAGCTCTAAACTGGGGTAGGTTTGTAGCTTCATCTAGACGCCACGCAACCGCCGCCGAAAAACATTCATACACAATGGCCGCCTAAGCACACATGCGCGCGGCCGAAATCGCTCCCACCCACTATTTGGGACACCTGGCATTACCATCCTACCCCTGACCTACAGTAGGTCCGAATTTTAAGAGGGGGGCAAAGTTTGTACTTTCCCTAAATTTCAAACAAGCGCGGCCCATCTTCTGTTCAAAAAAGCCAAAAACAAGCGCGTCCCAGACTGAAACATGGTCCCCCCCCCCCGCCCACCCGTCTGATTCCCCATTCATACTCCATGGGTGCAAAAACTACCTCTCCACCAGCCACGAAACCATGGCATCCTCCGTCCGCCACCCCATCCCACCCATCAACCGCCGCCCTCCTCCCTCACGCCAGAGCCGATACCCCGACGTCGTCGTCCACCGCAACCTCAACCGCAATGCCCTCACGAGTAGTAGTTGAAGCCGAGGCCGAGCCGTCCATACCCGAGCCAGTTCAACCACGACGTCCTACGCCTCACTGCTGCCGCTCCAAATTCGCCACCCTCCACCGCATCGGAGCTGTTCCTACTACGCCGTCCTTCGCCGCCTCGGATCTTCTTCCCCTCTGCTGATATACGGCCACGGCAACACATTCAACAATTTGGCCATGGGTTTGTCCAAGGATCCACGGTTCTCCAAAACATCGGTTCCCCTGGGAGAAAAAAGAAGATCGCCACGACATACGGAGGAGACCACACTGGCAACCGATAAGGGTACTCCTCTTCCATTATTCGTGCAAATCTTACGTGTCTGCTTGCATGGAGTTCATCCCATAGAATACACTAGTTGACCGCTTCTTCTTGATACTATATGTTCCTAGTAACTCGCGATGCACAAGGTTTCTCCTCATATACTATTTCACCTTAGCTAGAAGTCTGTCACCCACCTGAATTTCAATTCCTGGTCAGTTGATTCCTGATACGTCTCCAATGTATCTATAATTTTTTATTGCTCCATGCTATATTATATACTTTTTTGGACTATATTGGGCTTTATTTTGCACTTTTATATTATTTTTGGGACTAACCTATTAACCGGAGGCCCAACCCAGAATTGCTATTTTTTGCCTATTTTAGTGTTTCGAAGAAACGGAATATCAAACGGAGTCCAAACGGAATAAAATCTTCGGGAACGTGATTTTCTCACCGAACATGATCCAGGAGACTTGGACCCTACTCCAAGGAGTCAAAGAGGAGGTCAGGAGGGTGGGGGGTGCTCCCCCCTAGGGCGCGCCCCCTGCCTCGTGGGCCCCTCGGTGCTCCACCGACGTACTCCTTCCTCCTATATATACATACGTACCCCCAAACAATCAGAACAGGAGCCAAAAACCTAATTCCACCGTCGCAACTTTCTGTATCCATGAGATCCCATCTTGGGCCTGTTCTGGAGCTCTGCCGAAAGAGGGTCGTCATCACGGAGGGCTTCTACATCATCATAGCCTCTTCGATGAATTGTGAGTAGTTTACCTCAGACCTTCGGGTCCATAGTTAGTAGCTAGATGGCTTCTTCTCTGTTTTTGGATCTCAATACAAAGTTCTCCCCCTCTCTTGTGGAGATCTATTCGATGTAATCTTCTTTTTGCGGTGTGTTTGTTGAGAGCGATGAATTGTGGGTTTATGATCAAGTCTATCTATGAATAATATTTGAATCTTCTCTGAATTCTTTTATGTATGATTGGTTATTTTTGCAAGTCTCTTCGAATTATCCGTTTGGTTTGGCCAACTAGATTGGTAGTTCTTGCCATGGGAGAAGTGCTTAGCTTTGGGTTCGATCTTGTGGTGTCCTTTCCCAGTGACAGAAGGGGCAGCAAGGCATGTATTGCATCGTTGCCATCGAGGATAACAAGATGGGGTTTATTTCATATTGCATGAATTTATCTCTCTACATCATGTCATCTTGCTTAAGGCATTACTCTGTTTTTAACTTAATACTCTAGATGCATGCTAGATAGCGGTCGATGAGTGGAGTAATAGTAGTAGATGCAGAATCGTTTTGGTCTACTTGTCACGGACGTGATGCCTATATACATGATCATGCCTAGATATTCTCATAACTATGCTCAATTCTGTCAATTGCTCAATAGTAATTTGTTCACCCACTGTAGAATACATATGCTCTTGAGATAAGCCACTAGTGAAACCTATGGCCCCCGGGTCTATTCTCATCATATAAATCTCCATCACTTTAATCTTGCTTTGCTTTTTACTTTGCTTTTACTTTTTACTTTGCATCTTTATACCAAAAATACCAAAAATATTATATCTATCATATCTCACTCTCATAAGTGACCGTGAAGGGATTGACTACCCATAATCGCGTTGGTTGCGAGTAGCTATCGCTTTGTGCAGGTACGAGGGACTTGAGTGTGGCCTCCTACTGGATTGATACCTTGGTTCTCAAAAACTGAGGGAAATACTTACGCTACTCTGCTGCATCATCCCTTCCTCTTCGGGGAAAACCAATGCAAGCTCAAGACATAGCAAGAAGGATTTCTGGCGCCGTTGCCGGGGAGTCTACGCAAAAAGTCAACATACCAAGTACCCATCACAATCCCTATCTCTCGCATAACATTATTTGCCATTTGCCTCTCGTTTTCCTCTCCCCCACTTCACCCTTGCCGTTTTATTCACCCTCTCTCTCTCTCTATCCTCCCTCTCTATTTGCCTCTTTTGCCCGTTTGCTCTTGTTTGCTCGTGTGTTAGATTGCTTGTTTGTCGCGATGGCTCAAGATACTACCAAATTGTGTGACTTCACCAATACCAATAATAATGATTTCCTTAGCACTCCGATTGCTCCTCTTGCTAATACTGAATCTTGTGAAATCAATGCTGCTTTGTTGAATCTTGTTATCAAAGATCAATTCGCCGGCCTTCCTAGCAAAGATGCCGCTACTCATCTAAATAGCTTCGTTGATTTATCTGATATGCAAAAGAAAAAAGATGTCAATAATGATGTCGTTAAATTGAAGCTATTTCCTTTTTCACTTAGAGATCGTGCTAAAGCTTGGTTTTCGTCTTTGCCTAAGAATAGTATTGATTCTTGGAACAAGTGCAAAGATACTTTTATCTCTAAGTATTTCCCTCCCGCTAAGATCATCTCTCTGAGAAACGATATTATGAATTTTAAGCAACTTGATCATGAACATGTTGCACAAGCTTGGGAGAGAATGAAAATAATGATACGTAATTGCCCTACTCATGGTTTGAATTTGTGGATGACTATACAAAAAATTTATGCCGGATTGAATTTTGCTTCTAGAAATCTTTTAGATTCGGCCGCGGGAGGCACTTTTATGGAAATCACTTTAGGAGATGCTACTAAACTCCTAGATAATATTATGGTTAATTATTCTCAATTGCATACTGAAAGATATTCTAATAAAAAAGTGCATGCGATAGAAGAAATCAATGTTTTGAGTGGAAAGATGGATGAACTTATGAAATTATTTACTAAGAGTGTTTCTTCTGATCCTAATGATATGCCTTTGTCTACTTTGATTGAGAATAACAATGAATCTATGGATGTGAATTTTGTTGGTAGGAATAATTTTGGTAACAACGCTTATAGAGGGAATTTTAGTCCTAGGCCATATCCTAGTAATCCTTCTAATAATTATGGGAATTCCTACAACAACTCTTATGAAAATTATAATAAGATGCCCTTTGAATTTGAGAATAGTGTTAAAGAATTTTAATGCTTTGCTTGAAGAGAAATTGCTTAAAGTTGATGATTTGGCTAGGAACGTTGATAGAATTTCCCTTGAGGTTGATTCTTTAAAGCTTATATCTATTCCTCCTAAGCATGATATCAATGAGTCTCTCAAAGCCATGAGAATTTCCATTGATGAGTGCAAGGAAAGAACCTCTAGGATCGGTGTTTCCAAAGATGCCTTTATTAAAGCGTGTTCTTCCAATTCCTATGAAAATCAAGATGAAGATCTAAAAGTTATTGATGTGTCCCCTATTAAATATTTGTTTTGCAATATTAATCTTGATGAAACTGAATATGATCTTCCTTTACCTAGAAGGCGTTCTAAAAATTCGAAGTATTTAGATCTTAATGATGAAATTGATGAAAGTGGGATTGAAAGAAATAAAAATCTAGATGTTGCTAAACCCACTATATTGGATTTCAAGGAATTTAATTATGAAAGCTGCTCTTTAATTGATTGTATTTCCTTGTTGCAATCCGTGCTAAATTCTCCACATGTTTATAGTCCAATAAAGCCTTCACAGAACATATTGTTGATGCCTTGATGCAATCTTATGAAGAAAAACTTGAGTTGAAAGTTTCTATCCCTAGAAAACTCTATGATGAGTGGGAACCAACTATGAAAATTAAAATTAAAGATCATGAGTTTTATGCTTTGTGTGATTTGGGTGCTAGTGTCTCCACTATTCCCAAAACTTTGTGTGATTTGCTAGATTTCCGCAATTTCGATGATTGCTCTGTAAACTTGCATCTCGCGGATTCTACTATTAAGAAACCTATGGGAAGGATTAATGATGTTCTTATTGTTGCAAATAGAAATTATGTGCCCGTAGATTTCATTGTTCTTGATATAGATTGCAATCCTTCTTGCCCTATTATTCTTGGTAGACCTTTCCTTAGAACGGTTGGTGCGATTATTGATATGAAGGAAGGGAATATTAGATTTCAATTTCCATTAAAAAGGGCATGGAACACTTTCCAAGAAAGAAAATAAAATTGCCATATGAAACTATCATGAGAGCCACTTATGGATTGCCTACCAAAGATGGCAATACTTAGATCTATTCTCGCTTTTATGCCTAGCTAGGGGCGTTAAACGATAGCGCTTGTTGGGAGGCAACCCAATTTTATATTTATTCCTTGCTTTTTTCTCCTTCTTAGTAATAAATAAATTATTTAGCCTCTGTTTTGGTTGTGTTTTTTGTGTTTAATTAGTGTTTGTGCCAAGTAGAACCGTTGGGAAGACTTGGGGAAAGTCTTGTTGAACTTGCTGTAAAAAAACAGAAACTTTAGCGCTCACGAGAACTGCTGTCATTTTTATTTGAAGAGTGATATTTAGTTAATTATTTTTGAAGATGATTAATAGATAAATTCCTCACGTCCAGCAGTTTATTTTAGAATTTTTGGGTTTACAGATCTTGCGCTAGCTACAGATTACTACAGACTGTTCTGTTTTTGCCAGATTCTGTTTTTCGTGTGTTGTTTGCTTATTTTGATGAATCTATGGCTAGTAAATAGTTTATAATCCATAGAGAAGTTGGAATACAGTAGGTTTAACACCAATATAAATAAAGAATGAGTTCATTACAGTACCTTGAAGTGGTCTTTTGTTTTCTTTCGCTAACGGAGCTCACGAGTTTTCTATTTTGAGTTTTGTGTTGTGAAGTTTTCAAGTTTTGGGTGAATTCTTTTGATGGATTATGGAACAAGGAGTGGCAAGAGCCTAAGCTTGGGGATGCCCATGGCACCCCCAAGATAATCCAATGAAACCAAGAAGTCAAAGCTTGGGGAGGCCCCGGAAGGCATCCCCTCTTTCGTCCACTTCCATCGGTAATTTACTTGGAGCTATATTTTTATTCCCCAACATGATATGTGTTTTGCTTGGAGCGTCTTGTATTATTTGTATCCTTGTGTCTTAGTATGACACAATCATCCTTGCTGTACACACCTTTTGAGGGAGCCATACATGAATTAAAATTTGATAGAATACTCTATGTGCTTCACTTATATCTTTTGAGCTATGTAGTTTTTCTCTATGTGCTTCACTTATATCTTTTGAGCTAAGTAGTTTTTCTCTATGTGCTTCACTTATATCTTTTGAGCGTTATAATTTTGCTCTGTGTGCTTCACTTAGATCTTTTAGAGCACGGTGGTGGATTTGTTTTAAACAAACTATTGATCTCTCATGCTTCACTTAAATTATTTTGAGAGTCTCTTAATAGCATGGTAATTTGCTTAATAATAATATGCTTGGTATTCAAGATTTGCAAAACTTTCTTTTGAGTGTGTTGAATACTAAGAAAAGATTGAATCTTGATAATTGTTTTGAGATATGGAGGTGATAATATTAAAGTCATGCTAGTTGAGTAGTTGTGAATTTAAAGAATACTTGTTTTAAAGTTTGTGATTCCCGTAGCATGCACGTATGGTGAACCGTTATGTGATGAAGTCGGAGCATGATTTATTTATTGGTTGTCTTCCTTATGAGTGGCGGTCGGGGATGAGCAATGGTCTTTGCCTACCAATCTATCCCCTAGGAGCATGCGCATAATACTTTGCTTTGATAACTTCTAGATTTTTGCAATAAGTATATGAGTTCTTTATGACTAATGTTGAGTCCATGGATCATACGCACTCTCACCCTTCCACCTTTGCTAGCCTCTCTAATACCGCGCACCTTTCGCCGGTATCATACACCTACCATATACCTTCCTCAAAACAGCCACCATACCTACCTATTATGCCATTTCCATAGCCATTCCGAGATATATTGCCATGCAACTTTCCACCATCTAGTTCATCATGACACATTCATCATTATCATATTGCTTAGCATGATCATGTAGTTGACATAGTATTTGTGGCAAAGCCACCGTTCATAATTTCTTCATACTTGTCACTCTTGATTCATTGCATATCCCGGTACACCACTGGAGGCATCCATATAGAGTCATACTTTGTCTTAGAATCGAGTTGTAATCATTGAGTTGTAAATAAATAAAAGTGTGATGATCATCATTTAATAGAGTATTGTCCCCCCCCCCAAAAGAGAGAAAGGCCCAAGAAAAAAAAGAATGCCCAAAAAAGAGAAAATAAATAAAAAGGGGCAATGCTACTATCCTTTTACCACACTTGTGCTTCAAAGTAGCACCATGATCTTCATAGTAGAGAGTCTCTCATGTTATCACTTTCATATACTAGTGGGAATTTTACATTATAGAACTTGGCTTGTATATTCCAATGATGGGCTTCCTCAAATTGCCCTAGGTCTTCATGAGCAAGCAAGTTGGATGCACACCCACTAGTTTCTTTTGTTGAGCTTTCATACATTTATAGCTCTAGTGCATCCATTGCATGGCAATCCCTACTCACTCACATTGATATCTATTGATGGGCATCTCCATAGCCCGTTGATACGCCTAGTTGATGTGAGACTATCTTCCCCTCCTTTTTGTCTTCTCCACAACCACCATTCTATTCCACCTATAGTGCTATATCCATGGCTCACGCTCATGTATTGCGTGAAGATTGAATTTTTTTGAAAAAGTTAGAGTATGAAACAATTGCTTGGCTTGTTATCGGGGTTGTGCATGATTTAAATACTTTGTGTGGTGAAGATAGAGCATAGCCAGACTATATGATTTTGTAGGGACTTTCTTTAGCCATGTTATTTTGAGAAGACATAATTGCTTTGTTAGTATGCTTGAAGTATTATTATTTTTATGTCAATATAAACTTTTGTCTTGAATCTTTCGAATCTGAATATTCATATCACAATTAAGAAGATTTGCATTGAAATTATGCCAAGTAGCACTCCGCATCAAAAATTCTCTTTTTATCATTTACCTACTCGAGGACGAGCAGGAATTAAGCTTGGGGATACCTGATACGTCTCCAACGTATCTATAATTTTTTATTGCTCCATGCTATATTATCTACTGTTTTGGACTATATTGGGCTTTATTTTCCACTTTTATATTATTTTTGGGACAAACCTATTAACCGGAGGCCCAGCCCAGAATTGCAGTTTTTTGCCTATTTCAGTGCTTCGAAGAAACGGAATATTAAACGGAGTCCAAACGAAATAAAATCTTCAGGAACGTGATTTTCTCACCGAACGTGATCCAGGAGACTTGGACCTACTCCAAGGAGTCAAAGAGGAGGTCATGAGGGTCGGGGCGCCCCCCCCCTAGGGCGCGCCCCCTGCCTCGTGGGCCCCTCGGTGCTCCACCGATGTACTCCTTCCTCCTATATATACATACGTACCCCCAAACGATCAGAACAGGAGCCAAAAACCTAATTCCACCGCCGCAACTTTCTGTATCCATGAGATCCCATCTTGGGGCCTGTTCCCGAGCTCCGCCGGAAGAGGGCTGTCATCACGGAGGGCTTCTACATCATCATAGCATCTCCGATGAAGTGTGAGTAGTTTACCTCAGACCTTCGGGTCCATAGTTAGTAGCTAGATGGCTTCTTCTCGCTTTTTGGATCTCAATACAAAGTTCTCCCCCTCTCTTGTGGAGATCTATTTGATGTAATCTTCTTTTTGCGGTGTGTTTGTTGAGACCGATGAATTGTGGGTTTATGATCAAGTCTATCTATGAATAATATTTGAATCTTCTCTGAATTCTTTTATGTATGATTGGTTATCTTTGCAAGTCTCTTCGAATTATCTGTTTGGTTTGGCCAACTAGATTGGTAGTTCTTGCCATGGGAGAAGTGCTTAGCTTTGGGTTCGATCTTGCGGTGTCCTTTCCCAGTGACAGAAGGGGCAGCAAGGCACGTATTGCATCGTTGCCATCAAGGATAACAAGATGGGGTTTATTTCATATTGCATGAATTTATCTCTCTACATCATGTCATATTGCTTAAGGCGTTACTCTGTTTTTAACTTAATACTCTAGATGCATGCTGGATAGCGGTCGATGAGTGGATTAATAGTAGTAGATGTAGAATCGTTTCGGTCTACTTGTCACAGACGTGATGCCTATATACATGATCATGCCTAGATATTCTCATAACTATGCTCAATTCTGTCAATTGCTCAACAGTAATTTGTTCACCCACCATAGAATACTTATGCTCTTGAGAGAAGCCACTAGTGAAACCGATGGCCCCCGGTTCTATTCTCATCATATCAATCTCCATCGCTTTAATCTTGCTTTGCTTTTTACTTTGCTTTTACTTTTTACTTTGCATCTTTATACCAAAAATACCAAAAATATTATATCTATCAGATCTCACTCTCGTAAGTGACCGTGAAGGGATTGACAACCCCTAATCGCGTTGGTTACGAGTAGCTATCGCTTTGTGCAGGTACGAGGGACTTGAGCGTGGCCTCCTACTGGATTGATACCTTGGTTCTCAAAAACTGAGGGAAATACTTATGCTACTCTGCTGCATCATCCCTTCCTCTTCGGAGAAAACCAACGCAAGCTCAAGACGTAGCAATTCCCAATTAACGGAAGCATTCCCCGGCGTAACGGGCGCTAGTCCGCCTATTACGCCGGGGAAGCAGCGCCTCGGTGTTTATCTTAGGGGCGTGTGGGGCCTAGAGCTACTGGCACTCGATCTGGAGGTCAGCCGGGATTAAAGGGATGGCCTGGGGGCGCTGCCAAGCACGGTGGTGGTGTGAGGTCGAGGGGAGGGCGGGGCGGCGGAGGCAGGGGTTTGGGCCGGTGGTTGCTGGCGGTTCGAGAAAGATCGTCAACAGTGACTGGCGGGAGGTAGATGAAGGCCATCTTCCCGTTCCTTATAGATCGAACGGTTCATTAAAAAATCGACTGACCTATTTATTTTCAGTCGACTGTTATCTTGATATGACCACATGTGGTGTTGTGTTGGAGGAGTACCAGCATTTCCTGTGCTCATATATTACAAAATCATATGGAGTAGAATCTAATTTTGTTTGCCATGCAATGTTGTAGAGCTATCATACGTCTCCTGTCATTTTTTTTCAGCCACCTGCTATCTGCTACTTTTACAGTGCACTAGTTCTGCACACACTTCACCCATACTCTCAATATTGTGTTTTTATATAAGGGTATTTCAGAGTCTGCCTTGAGAGAAGCAGAAAAGAAAAGAGAGAAGTTGCTCCAACTTTCTACGTGGGTAAGCATGGCACATTACAGCGCTATAAAGGGTGCAGTGTCAGCAGATGGAGACGGTAAACGTAGCTCTGGAGTTGATGACCTCGCTCGTAATGAACCACCATCCCAGGTGCTTGCTTTAACTTCGCGGTGTCATATGTGGTTGAATGTTCCATATGGTGTCTAGCTTGTATTCGAAAGGTAGTAGTCGGTCTTTATTAAGATAAGGAAAGATATTTTTTACATGAACCACCATCCCGTAAGCACCAGAAGACAAATAGCTAGTCAGGGCACTGGCCAAGCCAGTGACAAGCCCAGCAAAGATAGGCATCACCTGGAAGCCAACTAAAAAGCTGCGATGGTGGTGAAGCAGCCCGCCTCCCACCAGGCTATCAGGTCCTAGATGATCATGCTCACCACTCCAGCCGGATGTCTAGCTTGTATTGCTTCCAATTTGGTTAAATTGCATCTGCTTAGCTTACACATTATACCTTTGAATATGACATGCCTTTCTGTTTTTGGTACATACTAGTACATCTTTGTATTAACCATGTTCTTACATCAAACTAATGTTCTTGTGTATCCCTCATCAATCACTTATGATGAGGCAATCAGGCAAGTGGACTACTCCTCATTTAAAGAATGTAGTGTCAGCCTCCCGACATGATTCTCAAGAAATAGCAAGGCTAGATGAAGATAGTGAACGTAGCTCTGTAGTTGATTACCGCATTTCCCCTACACTAGCATCGCAGGTGCTTGCTCTAACTTGGCAGCATGATATGTGGTTGCATGTTGCATATGGTGTCTAGATTGTAATTCTTCCAATATAATTAAACTGCATGTGCTATTCTGCTTAGCTTATACTTTATACCTGTTAATGTGACATGCCTTCCTGTATTTAGTACATAGTACATCTGTCTATTAAGCATGTCCTTACATAAAACTATTGTTTTTTTTGTATCCCGCATCAATCAATATGACGAGACACCTTTACTATATGAAGTGCGATATTAGTTGCATCTTTCATATGATTTATAGCATGCGCTGCTTCTAATTTGTTGAAATTCCATTTATGATGGGACGCTTTTAACTTGGCAGAGTCATATTGGTTGCATCTTTCATGTGGTGTCTAGATTGCATTGCTTCTTATTTGTTGGAATGGTTTCTGCTTAGTTTACACAAACAGTTGTGAACATGCCATGTCGTCTTGTTTTCGTACATATTCCATCCTGGTATCATGTGTTTGCCTTACATGAAAGTAGTGATTGCCAGTATCTGCATGAATGAGTTTTGAAGAGAGAATTTTATTGTTTTTTCTTGTCGGTTTTACTTAATAATTCAAAATCAATAAAGCGGAAGGAAGTTAGCAAGGCAGCGGATAAAGGTGCTCCTTCCAAATGGAGGGCCTCTGTAGTTTCTACTCCTCCATCCCCCCAAGATGATTTCCAAGACAACACATGCATAGACACTCAACGTAGCTGTGTTTATGATGAGCACATCTCCCTTAGTGCACCATCACCGGTGCTCCCTCTAACTTGGCACTGTTATATGTGGTTGCATGTTATGTGTGATGTCTAACTTGTATTGCTTCTAATTTTGTTGAATTCCATCTGCTTACTTTACACATTATACTTGAATAAGACACGTGTTCCTGTTTCTAGAACATACAATATCTGTCTATCACACCATGTTCTTACATCAAATTACTACTGTTGTGTAACCTGCAACAATCACTTATCATAAGACATGTTTGACTTCGTAGTGTGATATAGGTTACATCTCGCATTATTTTCTAGCTTGTACTACTAATTTGTTGAAATGGCACTTATGACGAGACAGTTTTAACTTGGTAGAGTGATATTCGTTGGATCTTTCATATGGTGTCCAGCTTTCATTGCTTCTAATTTGTTGAAATGCCTTCTCCTTAGTTTACACATCATAAGCTGTGAATATGAAATGTCACTAATGACGAGAGACCTCTAACTTGGTAGTGTGATGTTATTTGTATCTTGCATATGATTTATTTCTTGTACTGCTTCACATTTATTTAAACGCCATTTATGATGAGACACTGTTAACTTGGCAGAGCGATATTTGGAGCATCTTTCATATGGTGTCTACCTTCCATTGCATTGCTTCTAGTTTAGTGAAATGTCTTCTGCTTAGTTTACACATCATAGTTCTGGTTATCTCTTCCGTCCTATTTTTCGTACATATTACATCCTCCTATCATCTGGTTGTCTAACATCAAAGTTCAGTTCATCTGTATCACGCATCAATTTCTCCTGAAGAACTAAATTGTTATTCATTTTTCTTGTCGGCTTGACTTAACATGCACAGAGAAAGGGGAAGAAACACAGAATGGCAGGGAACGGGAACCGGAAGAATCCTGCAGATTCTACTGGTACTAATGGTCAAAGTCCAGCGGAAAATTCTACAAATAGGGTATGCCATGCTACACGAGCTGCAGAAAAAGCCAAATGGAAACAAATTACTACCACCAAACAAGCAGAGACAGCCCTAGTTCCTGCAACACCTTCCACAGTACTACCAGCTGCACGAGTTACTCGTGCGTCAACTAAGCTAGCAGCACGTTCCCAAGCTCCCTTGCCACCTGACACTACTTCCCAAGCACTCTTAACACAAGACGAGTTGGCAAGATTAGATGAACCTTGTGAGCTTGAACAGCAAGAAGGTAGTTGCTGGAGTCAAGTTACAGTTGCCTGCTTCTTTATATGTAGTCTCACAGTTTGATGTACAGTAACACTTCCTATGTTCGTTGTTGGACTAGCACCTAGGCGCAAGAGGAAACAAACATCAGGGATAATGCTCGATAGGTTAAATAAATCTAGAGGAGGAAGACTCGAGATCCGTTTTGAGGCAGGTTTAAAAAGGCCACGTGATGCTACAGAGTCAGCCAAGTTAGTATCAGAGGCAGCGGTTGCCGTTAGGTGTCATGTACGTATCCTCCCAACATGGATTCAGTACAGGAATGAGAAAGACGAAACCCAGTTCAACACCTTCCTCGACCATTTATCTGTAAGTATGGTTATGTATGGAAACTAGTAATATCATCTTGCTCTGTCCCATACTTTCTAGGTTGCTGATAATGAGACTCCCATAATTTTCAACAGATGAGGTTCAAGTTGGATAGCCAAGATGATGCAACCAGACAAGCTTGCACCCATGTTTTCAAGTCTGCTCTGTGATAGTACCGGTATAACTTGAGGAAAACGCACTTTGAAGGCAAGGCTAACAGTGAACTTTCCCAAACATCTCCAGTGGAAAATATATCGGATGAAGATTGGAGGGCCCTCGTTAAACACTGGTCTGATGCAAAGTATCAGGTACATTATATATATGTGATCAGATCACATGTTGAAGTCCTATTTACGCATGTGCCACACAAATCTATCTTCTTGTAGGTGGACTGTTCAAAGAACAAGGCCAACTGTATGAAAGTGAAATTCCAACAGACGACAGGATCTCGTAGCTATATTGCACACTGCGAGCCTCTTGTAATTAGCTATTGTTTCACTCTTTTCGCTGTACCATATTATCATATCTATATTGACTTGTTCCAAATGCATAGGAAAGCCCGCAAGGACCAAAAAGTACCTGAACCAAATGTTGTGGAAATCTTCAAGGACTGTCACACCAGCAAGAAGAAGGGCATGACTACAGCAGTCAAAGCCGCTGTTGTAAGTCCTTAATCATCATGCCTTTAACTACTACTTACTCTGACTTGTGAGGGAGTCCTGGATTAGGGGGTCCTCGGACAGCCGGACTATATACTTTAGCCAGACTGTTGGACGATGAAGATACAAGATTGAAGACTTCGTCCTGTGTCCAGGTGGGACTCTCCTTTGCGTGGAAGGCAAGCTTGGCAATTTGTATATGTAGATCTCCTCCCTTGTAACCGACTCTGTGTAACCCTAGCCCCCTCCGGTGTCTATATAAACCGAAGGGTATAGTCCGTAGGATAGGAATAACAATCATAATCATAGGCTAGCTTCTAGGGTTTAGCCTCTACGATCTCGTGGTAGATCAACTCTTGTAATACTCATATCATCAAGATCAATCAAGTAGGAAGTAGGGTATTACCTCCATCGAGAGGGCACGAACCTGGGTAAACATTGTGTCCCCTGCCTCCTGTTACCATCCGCCTTAGACGCACAGTTCAGGACCCCCTACCCTGAGATCCGCCAGTTTTGACACCAACATTGGTGCTTTCATTGAGAGTTCCACTGTGTCGCCACCATATGGTTTGATGGCTCCTTCGATCATCGGCAATGATGCGATCCAGGGAGGGGGTTTTCTCCCTGGATAGATCTTCATATTCGGTGGCTTCGTACTGCGGGCCAACTCGCTTGGCCATCTGGAGCAGATCGAGAGCTACGCCCCTGGCCGTCAGGTCAGGTTTGGAAACTTAAACTATACTGCCGACATCCGCGGAGACTTGATCTTCGACGGATTCGAGCCCGTGTCAGGTGCGCTGCACAGTCACGACGAGCATAAATTAGCTCTGCCGTCGGACGGTGTTCGGGAGATTACACAGTGGCTACTCCGGCCCTCAATCCGGAGCAGATTGTGTCGTCCGAGGACGGGTGGATGGATCCCGCCACGGAGGCCGCACACCCAGCGGCGATAGAACCAAATATTGACTTCACCCCTATGAGACCTGTGTTGCTGGACCCTTGGATTCGTCCCCGGCCACAGGCTCCGAACCGCCTGCGTCTGTGCCTATCGAATATGATTGGGCACCGATCATGGAGTTTACCTCCGCGGATATCTTTTAGCACTTGCCCTTGGGCGACATACTAAATTCATTGAGGTCTCTCTCCTTGTCAGGAGACCCTTGGCCGAACTATGTCCGGCTTGAGTGGGAAGCGGACGACGAAGAAATTAATTCCCCACCCGCCACCCACTTAATAGCCACTGTCGACGACTTAACCGACATCCTTGATTTCGGCTCCGAAGACATCGATGGTATGGATGACAATGTAGGAGAAGAACAGGAACCAACGCCCATAGGGCGCTGGACAGCCACCTTATCATATGATATATACATGGTGGACACCCCCAAAGAAAGCGATGGCAATAAGGCAACGGGGGATAATACCCTCGAAAAGCAATTTAAGCACCGGCGCCATCGGCGCCGCTCTAAGCCCCGCCATAGCAAAAGTAGCGATACCGGCACAAGAGACAATAATGCTGCGGCCAGTGCCGAAGACGAAGACAATCCCCTCTAGCCAGACTTCAAGCGGGAGGATGGGCAAGATAGCCCCAAGGAACAGGCGGCAGATGGAGAATCAGAGGATGACAATTACATGCCCCTCTCAGATGACGAGGTGATCCTCGGCGATGAAGAATTTATCGTGCCTAAGGATCCCGTCGAGCAGGAGCGCTTCAAGCGCCGGCTTATAGCCACAGCAAAAAGGCTGAAGAAAAAGCAACAGCAGCTTCAAGCTGATCAAGATCTGCTAGCGGATAGATGGACCGAGGTGCTCGCAGCCGAGGAATACAAACTCGAGCGCCCAACAAAAAGTTACCCAAAGCACAGGTTGCTACCCCAACTCGAGGAGGAAGCATTAAAACCTACACTACCAGCGTATGATGCGACTGACCGGCCACCTCGTGGCCGAGACAAAACGGCATATCAGCCCGAAGTCCAGACCGCACCCCGTCACCAGTCAAACAAAAATACCAAGGCCCGGGGTAACACGCAGGACCTGCGAGAACTATTGGAAAAGAAATCGGGACATAAAAGATCGGTCTACGGATCACGGGGGCGCGCCCCAACGCGTGATGACAACCGTCACGCCGGATATACTAAAAGCAAGTTCGGTTGGGCCAAACACAGCAGACAAGACTCGTATGAACTGCGTCATGATATAGCCCGGCACAGAGGCGCCGCACACCCCCTATGCTTCATTGATGAAGTAATGAATCATGAATTCCCACAAGGGTTTAAACCCGTAAACATTGAATCATATGACGGCACCACAGACCCCGCGGTATGGATAGAGGATTTCTTCCTCCACATTCACATGGCCCGCGGGGATGATCTACACGCCATCAAGTATCTCCCGCTAAAGCTCAAAGGGACGGCTCGGCATTGGCTGAATAGCTTGCCAGCAAACTCCATTGGAAGCTGGGAGAACCTGGCAGACGCATTCCTGGACAACTTCCAGGACAATTATGTGCGGCCACCGGATACTGACGATTTAAGTCACATAACACAGCAGCCCAAAGAGTCAGCCAGGAAATTCTGGACTCAGTTCCTAATTAAAAAGAACCAAATTGTCGATTGTCTGGATGCCGGAGCCCTAGCGGCCTTTAAACACAACATCCTTGACGAGTGGCTCGCCCGACATCTCGGCCAAGAGAAGCCAAAATCCACGGCAGCCCTCACGACACTCATGACCCGTTTTTGCGTGGGCTAAGATAGCTGGTTGGCTCGTAGCAACAACACATCAAGCAACCCTGGCACATCAAAAGCCAGAGATAGCAACGGCAAACCACGACGCACCAAACACAAGCACCGCAAAAATGGTGGAAACGTCGAAGATACGACAGTCAATGCCGGATTTAGGAGCTCTACGTCCAGTCAGCGGAACATGCCACTCACAAATGACAATTCGAGTCCGTCCAGTTTGGACCGCATACTCGACCGCCCATGCCAAATTCATGGCACCCTAGGAACATAAGCCAATCATACCAACAAAGAATGCTGGGTCTTCAAACAAGCCGGCAGGTAAGGTGCCAAAAACAAACATAAGGGGTCTCAAAGCGATGATGGCGACGAGGAGCCCAGATCACCGAGTACAGGAGGGCAAAAGAAATTTCCCCCGCAAATCCAAATGGTGAACGTGGTAAACGGCATCTACACACCCAACCCGGACCGGACGCACACCCTTAGGGATGTCGACTTAACGGAACCAGTCGTCCCACAATATAAACTAGGGCCGATCACCTTCAACCGCACGGATCGTCCGGTTAACACTAATCAGGGCAATCCAGCCGCACTAATCCTCGACCCAATAATTGATGGGTTCCACCTCACGCGAGTCCTTATGGACGGAGGTAGTAGTCTAAACCTGCTTTACCAGGACACAGAGCGCAAGATGGGCATCGATCATTCGGTGATCAAGCCCACTAAAACCACCTTCAGCAATATTATACCAGGTGTGGAGGCCTACTGTACAGGCTCCATCGCCCTTGAGGTAGTCTTCAGATCACCAGACAATTACCGTGCCAAAGATTTAATCTTCCACATCATCCCCTTTCGCAGTGATTAACAGGCACTGCTCGGACGAACCGCGTTCGCTCGATTCAACGCAGTACCACATTATGCCTACCGTAAGCTCAAGATGCCCGGTCCGCGCGGCATCATCACGCTTAATGGCAAGGCCGAACTTTCCCTCGGCACCAAGGAGTATACCGCTGCTTTAACAGCAGAAGCTACAAGTAGCACCTTCCAACCGAACCTCGAGTCGACAACCCGACTCCCGGACACCGCTAAAGGACTTCGAACTACTTCGCTGCAAGATAGCCCGGCTTGTCCAGAGCTCAATTAAACACTCCGGTGAAAGCCAGGATAGGCCACATATCGCGGCTCAACCGCTCTGCGGCACACAAACATTTCTTATATTTTGTTTGCAGGTTCAACTTTGCGCAGTCCAGGACTGGCGATATGGAAGCAGCTCGAACGCGCAAGGGAATCCTTAGATATTCCCCGTGATGACCATCCAACTATACTCCGGATCTGCACACAGCTTCTTCCCCCTGGTCCCAGCAGGTTCCACAGTCATATTTATTTTTTTATCACATTACCTATACTCACACGCATCGATGTACTATTCAAATACAACATGCGGATTTATATAATGCTTATCTGCTGTTATTTCTTATTGAAATTCTTTTGTTAAGTGGCATCCGTACACCACGATATGCTTTAAATATGCCAGGGGCTTCGTTTTACCCATAATACGGCAATAAAGTCCAAACACCTTCATGGAAGTTCGGCACCCCGAACTTATAGCATTATATGCATTAGCTCCGAATCATGCCTTGGGTCAAATGTTGGGTTTGCCCGGCTCCCATGTTTTTCTGCCTTACGTTCCGCTATATCTGCTAAGGCGGCACGGGGAGAACTACTGCGATTGTGTCCCGGTTCTTCCAGACGAGCACCTCAGTAGAGAAAGCCGAAAACTGACTGTCATGATACGGCAAGAGCTGGTCAGTTGTTCAAGAGGTTGTAAAATCTTTAAGGATTTCTCCCGCATAATGCCATAACCAATGCAGTGTGTGATGGATCGGCCTTTCTTCTAATCAGGTGCTTATATAGCCCCTCATGCGGTCTTTCGAACACCAGGGGCTGCGCCTACCATCCTTTTATAAAGCTCCTATGGCTAAGTGATAGTGATAAAGCCCTATAGTCCGATTGCCTGGTTCGTTGTGCTGAACACATCCTTCGAAGGACCCAAAACTGGGATAAAGAGTGATCAGGTTTATCCCGAACACCCCCATACTTCCTACGTGGGGGCAGAAGCCGACGACTGGCCAACTCTCAGGATTAATATATAAAACGGCCACGCAGGAGGATAAAATTTTACATAACAGGCAATAAATAATAGAAATGACCTTGTTCAACATTACAAAAGACAACATGATTGTATTCATGGAAATATAATGTCCTTGGCGCATTGCTCCGCCACTAGGCAGGATCCTTTCAGGACAGTTTCATAATATAATTCGGGCTTGCGGAGCTCCTTCCCCTCTGGCGGTCCCTCGGTCATCAGCTTTTCAGCATCCATCTTCCCCCAGTGCGCCTTTCCGCGGGCGAAGGCCATTCGCACACCCTCTATACAGACCGACTGCTTGATGACGTCAAGTCGAGGGAAGGCACTCACAAGCCGCTTCACGAGCCCGAAGTAGCTGCCTGGAATCGGCTCAGCAGGCCATAGCCGGATAATCAAATCCTTCATGGCTAGTTCGGCCGCCCTATGCAGTTCGATCAGCTGTTTCAGTTGGTCGGCAAAAGGCACCAGATAATTCGGTGCCAGATACTGCCACCAGAAGAGCTTATCTGTAGTGTTCCCTTCTTCGGCTCGGTAGAATTGGGCGGCATCTGATATGCTGCGAGGAAGTTCTGCAAATACCCCTGGAGAAATCCGAATTCAAAATCAGAAACATGATTTTCTCCTCAAATACTTGCTTTACATGGAAAAAGCCTTACCCGCCGCGATCGTCCTCGCCTCTTGGATCTCCTGCAGGGTGCCTTGGGTTTCCCCCTGGGCATCGTGTGCGGCCTGATGAGCCCTGGCGAGTTCGGATTTTTTGTCTCCGTTAAACTCTGATCCAAGGTCTCGCATTTCTTCACGGACTCTTGAAGCTCCTGCTCAGCTTCAATAACCCTGGCCTCGTGCTTCTCACGAAGAGCGTGCTATGCGGCTACCTTTTCCTCGGCCTCAGCAACAGCCTTCCTTAGAGCCTCGACTTCGGTCATCGCCCCTGGCGCAAATAATGAAACATATTTTATCATACTGAGAATTTGTTCGCACTGAACGCGAACAAGGCTTGCGCATACCTTGTTTATCTTCCAACTGCCTTTTCAACTGGCCAAGTTCTTCTTCGGACCGCTCCAGACTTTGATTCAGTCTGGAGACCTCCGCGGCATGAGAGGCAACAGCTGCTGCAGACGCCTGCTTATAAAGGAAGAGAGATAGATGTCATCAAGTGAGTCTTCCTGCGAACACAAAATTAATCCTCTGTCCGGTCCTTTCTTGCACCGAACAGTGTATCAGGGGGTACCATCCATACTATGACACTCTTCGAAACTTCATAAAACATAGCTCAAAGCCTCTTATAAGGCTGATACAGGCTTCATTCAGTCCACTCTCAGCAGACTAAATATCCGTAATCACCGCATCCATCAGGGCACGATGTTCATCGATGATGGAGGCGCTCTTCAGCGCCGCCAACAAAACATCCGGTACCTCTGTCTGGACAGAGATTGCTGGTGGAACAGGCATGCCCCCTCTAGCTGAGGGAGGCCGCCTGCTTGGTTCTGGATCCATATCGGTGTCCGGAATTGCGTCCGGCTGGGAGTCGAATTCAAGATGGCTCCCGCCGTCGACTCCCATGGGAATCTTCTCCCCCATGTCTCCGGCCCCCGAAGTTTGACCTCCAGGCACCGCTTTTACGATCTCTTCCCCCCCCCCTTCTTGGTCGGGGTCCTTCTAGGACGAAGCCTCAGTGTTATGCACGTATTTGGGGGAAGGGGCCTTCGGGGGCGTCCCGCTCTCTATAGCATCCGAACTCAGCGAATCCTCTGATGAGGATCATTCGGTGCGGGACCTCGCCGGACTACAAAAAATATAGCTCAGGTTAAAAATATTATGCCATGATGAGTCTGGATGCATAAACGTGTTCAGATTTTATACTCATGAGTTCACCAGGGGCTGGGCCCTGGGATCCCACGCCGGGCTGCTATCGGCGGCGGCAGTGGACCCTTCCGGAAGAGGAGTTTTTCCCCTTTTAGGCGACTCGGCCTCCAAGTGTATGGAGGCCGCCCTCTTCTTTCTTCCCCCCACTAGGGATTCGTCTTCCTCCTCCTCCTCCTCTTCGGAGGCAGAATGGATGTTGGAGCCTTTAGATATTGTGCCCGAAGTGCCGCAGCGACGAAGGCCGCCCCGGGTCTTTTTGGCCTCCTTCTCGGTCTTCTTCTTCGGCGCCTTGTACGGCGCCGGGGCCAGCATCTTCATCAGAAGTGGGCCGGCCGGTTCTTCGGGCAACGGGGTCGGATAGTGGATCCGCCCCGCCTTCTTCGTCCAGCCCTAGGGGAGTTGAGGAAAACACATTAAGCATTTCCCTTGGGTTATGCGGGTAAAATGCATAAAAACTTACCGAGCTTGCAGGGCGGGACAGTTGATACCCGCGGTCCTCGGCCGAGTCTGGCCATGATTTTCCAGACTTTAAAAGCACCTGCCAAATGTCTTCATGCGAGGAGCCATAGAGCTTTCGCAGGGTCTGGTGCTTGGCCGGATCGAATTCCCATGGATTACAAGACCGGTGCTGACAAGGCAGGATTCGGCGAACTAACATCACCTGGACTACATTGACAAGTTCGATGTTCTTGTATTCCATATCTTTAACGCGCGTCTGGAGCATAGACAATTCGTCGGACGAAGACCAGTTCAGGCCCTTCTTGGGCCAGGACGTAAGCCGCAGAGGGGCTCCGGATCGGAACTCTGGAGCAGCGGCCCATTCCGTGCCGCGTGGCTCAGTAATGTAAAACCACTGCTGTTGCCACTCTTTGACAGAATCACTAAAAGTACCTGTTGGTCATGTGACGTTGGGCATCTTGCTCACCATGGCGCCCCCGCACTCGGCATGCTCGCCGCTCACCACCTTGGACTTCACATTAAAGATCTTCTGCCATAAGCCGAAGTGTGGCAAGATGCGGAGAAAAGCCTCACACACGATGATGAATGTCGAGATGCTGAGGAAGAAATTGGGGGATAGATCATGAAAATCGATCCCGTAATAATACATGATGCCGCGAACGAACGGGTGGAGGGGAAACCCTAGCCCACAGACAAAATGAGGGAGGAATACAACCCTCTCTTGGATTTCCGGAGTAGGAACGATCTGTCCCGCCGTCGGGAGACGGTGGCCAATTTTTTTGGCCAGATACCCGGCCCCCCGAAGCTTTTTGATATGCTTCTCCTGGACAATAGAGGCCATCCACGTGCTCCTTCTGCGGATCTGGACATTTTCGGAAGGCCTTTGTAGGCGGAGAAGACGAACGCTCGGGCGCTGGAGCTCGGGCGAAGGGGAATGGATCGGGAAGAAGAAAGCGTGGGTGCAAAAGGGAGTCCTTATCTCCTTATAAAGGCAGCAGGGATTCTGTGCCTCCCCACTTGCCTGGTAAACTCGCTTATTCCCCAAGCATCGTGATTGATGGCACGGTTGGGTTACCCACACCCGTATTGATGAGAATCTCGTGATAAGGGGACACGATCTCTGCTTCGACAAGACATGCCGAGAAAACCGCCTCGCAATATGTGCAATAGCTGGTTGATAAAAACGGATCGAATAATGACCGGGCCATGGCATGATGTCACGTTATGAAAAGTTGTCAGCAGATTAGATTAGTGGAAATATTATACTCTCTATGGTGGTATGTGGAATTTGTTTTGCAGAGCCAGACACTATCCTTGCGTTCAAAATCTTCTATGGAGTATTCGGAGAAGGAACCTACCTTGCAATGTCCAAGACAATCTACGCGACGGACTCATCGCAATTGAAGCCTGGTTCAGGGGCTACTAAGGGAGTCCTGGATTAGGGGCTCCTCGGACAGCCGGACTATATACTTTGACCAGACTGTTGGACTATGAAGATACAAGATTGAAGACTTTGTCCCGTGTTCGGGTGGGACTCTCCTTCGCGTGGAAGGCAAGCTTGGCAATTCGGATATCTAGATCTCCTCCTTTGTAACCGACTCTGTGTAACCCTAGCCCCCTCCGGTGTCTATCTAAACCGAAGGGTTTGGTCCGTAGGACGGGAACAACAATCATAATCATAGGCTAGCTTCTAGGGTTTAGCCTCTATGATCTCGTGGTAGATCAACTCTTGTAATACTCATATCATCAAGATCAATCAAGCAGGAAGTAGGGTATTACCTCCATCGAGAGGGCCTGAACCTGGGTAAACGTTGTGTCCCCTGCCTCCTGTTACCATCTGCCTTAGATGCACAGTTCGGGACCCCCTACCCGATATCCGCCGGTTTTGACACCGACAACTTGTGCCTTGAACTGCATGGTTTGCAGCCAATGTCTATTACTCTTTTCGATTTTATATACAATTGTCTTAGTGTATCATTGCACCTTACAAGGTTTAAAAGAGAGGAGTGATATTCCTTTGATCTTGACCTGTAATTTAGTTCTATGCTGGACTTGCCCAAACAACGTTACAATTGCCTATTTGTCTATTGTCAGTTGTTTTGTGATATGAATGATGTCATACTATGCTTACCGTATTATAAACTTCGTCTCTTTATCCTTATCCCTCAATACAATGTGAATAAATAGACAATACATTAGCGATGGTACATGGTCATATGTTTGGAACCTGGTTTTATTATGTACTTTGCAATAAAATACAACTAATATTTTACATGGGTTCACCAGAATAAGTTCTGTATATAGACCAAAGATATTTTGTTTGGTTTTGCTGCCTCCTTAATATCTTCTGTTCTGGTACTACTAATGTAAAACCTCAACTTTTCAGCGAGCTATGAAAAAAATGGTGGAACCGCCACCTTCTGAAGGTGGCGAGGCAACTATAACCGCAATGTCAGCTCTTGCTGTAGTGGGTCAGTACATGTCCACTAACAGTGCCAAAAGCACGTTCCTGCGTAATACTGGGTTGGTTGTTAAGGCAATCTCATCCAAACTGCCTCATGATCAAGATATGCAAGCTCAAAACAATGTTGTATCTGCGCTCCAGACACAAATCCATTCCCTAACAGAGACCCTTTGTGAAACAAGGAGAGACATTGTTCGATGTTGTCAAGATATGCATGGTTTGGAAACCAGACTATCAGACATTTGCTATGTTGTTCGGGAGCCTAGGAGAACTGAAGGCAAAGGTTATGGTGCTCCATCGGACAATACAGCATGAAAACGTGACAGTCAGGTCAAATGAACTGAGCGTCTAAACTTCTGGTGGTGCATTTATCTGTTAGACTGTTAACTTTTATGCCAACCTTCCTTTTGTTTTATAGTTGTAATTTGTTTTGGTGTGATACAAAATTTGTTCTTAACATGCAGCCACCGGTAGAAGAAAACAGCAAGCCATTTTTGTATAGTGTAGGGTGTTCCCTATATTCACACTGGTGGCGAACTTTGATGCCCACCGGTTGTAGTTAACATGGGCCTCCTACGGGCCGTAGAAACAATGGGCCTTCTAAGGGCCGTAGAAACAATGGACCTTCTACGTGGCGTAGAAACAATGGGCCTTATGGGCCGTAGACACAATGGGCCTTCTACGGGCCATATCATCAATGGGCCTTCTACGGGCCGTATAATCGGTTGGCCAAACATGGGCCAATAACAGACCACATTATGGCCATAAATGGGCTAGAGTTGAAATCATCCGTTCATGGGCCGATCATAACGGGTCGTCGTTAATCGGTCGTATTTGATGACGCTATGAAAATGGCCCAACATATCAACGGGCCACAAACGGGCCGACTGTAACCACGGGCTGAATTTGGCCCACAAGCAGACAATGACAGTAACGGGTCGTAAGTAAATGAATGCTGGAAATGAGCCCAAGAATAAATGGGCCCTGAGAAGGCCGAAAGATAACATGGGTTGGAAATGGCCGAACGGAATAATGGGCCGTTAATGGGTATAAAGTGATACATTGTTCATTACGGGCCAGTTTCATCACATGCCGTTAATGGGTATAAAGTGATACACTGTTCATTACGGGCCAGTTTTACCACGGGCCATTAATGGGCCGGGAGTAATAAGGGCCTCATATGGGCCGAAAGACATCATGGGCCATACATGGGCCAGAAGTTAAAACGGGCTGGAATTATATTGGACGGCCCAGATGACGCTACTGGGCCTAATTTGGATAGCCCGTAAACGGGCCCTGGGTTAGTGGGCTGTAAATGGGCTATATGCGAACAAGCCGTTAACAGGCTTGCCGTGGGCCGGCCCGCCACCTTTTGACCAAGTCAAAAGGGTCGGCCTTTTCACAGGAATGGGCCTCTATTAGGCCGTGCCATGTGTTGACGTATCATAGGCACTTTGGGTCTAATGAGTGGATGACATCTGTCCCAACGGTGAGCCAACGCGTGTTTCCTCCAGCCAATGATGATTTTAAACATGGAAAATCCCCATTGGTCGGGGCTGTTAATGGGTTATCGGATCCAAAACCGGACCCGATAGCTTAACGACGTTCCGTTACGGTAGATGCCACGTGTCGGTCACCCTTGACGAAAGCAATTCTGTGACGCGCGATTTATCATCATGGAAGTGGACACTACCGTGATGATAATTTTGGTAATGTCATGGAACACTTCTACAACAGCACAGGTATGACTATCTTGATTCTGTCATAAAATCGTCATGGATGTATATGCATGACAGAGAACGTGACCTACTGTGACAAACACGTATCATCACGGAAGTGTATTTTTTGTAGTGAATGCTATAGAGCTCCCACTCACTTTCTTGTAAATACAAGCTTCTCCAAAAGTCTGTATAAAACCATATGCTTTGATCACACTATCAAAGCGTATATTCTAACTCCGAGATGCTTGCACCAGTCCATAAATGGATCGCTGGAGCTTGCACAATTTGTTAGCACCTTTTGGATCGACAAAACCTTCCAGTTGCATCATATACAACTCTTCTTAAAGATATCAATAAAGGAATGCAGTTTTGACATCCATTTGCCAAATTTCATAATCATAAAATGTGGCAATTGCTAACATGATTCGGACGGACTTAAGCATCGCTACGGGTGAGAAGGTCTCATCGTAGTCAACTCCTTTAACTTGTTGAAAACCTTTCGCAACAAGTCGAGCTTTGTAGACAGTAACATTACCATGACCATTACTCTTCTTGAAGATCCATTTATTCTCTATGGCTTGCCGATCATTGGGCAAGTCAACCAAAGTCCACACTTTGTTCTCATATATGGATCCCATCTCAGATTTCATGGCCTCAAGCCATTTTGCGAAATCTGGGCTCATCATCGCTTCCTCATAGTTCGTAGGTTCGTCATGGTCAAGTAACATGACCTCCAGAACAGGATTACCATACCACTCTAGTGCGGATCTTACTCTGCTTGACCTACGAGGTTTGGTAGTAACTTGATCAGAAGTTTCATGATCATCATCATTAGCTTCCTCACTAATTGGTGGAATCACTGGAACTGATTTCTATGATGAACTACTTTCCAATAAGGGAGAAGTTACAGTTACCTCATCAAGTTCTACTTTCCTCGCACTCACTTCTTTCGAGAGAAATTCCTTCTCTAGAAAGGATCCATTCTTAGCAACGAATATCTTGCCTTCGGATCTGTGATAGAAGGTGTACCCAATAGTCTCCTTTGGGTATCATATGAAGACACATTTCTCCGATTTGGGTTCAAGATTATGAGGTTGAAGCTTTTTCACATAAGCATCATAGCCCCAAACTTTAAGAAATGTCAACTTGGGTTTCTTGCCAAACCATAGTTCATATGGTGTCGTCTCAACGGATTTTGATGGTGCCCTATTTAACATGAATGCAGCCGTCTCTAAAGCATAACCCCAAAATGATAGCAGTAAATCAGTAAGAGACATCATAGATCGCACCATATCTAATAAAGTGTGGTTACGACATTCGGACACACCGTTGTGCTGTGGTGTTCCAGGTGGCGTGAGTTGCGAAACTATTCCGCATTGTTTCAAATGAAGACCAAACTCATAACCCAAATATTCACCTCCACAATCAAATCGTATAAACTTAATTTTCTTGTTACGATGATTTTCCACTTCACTTTGAAATTCTTTGAACTTTTTAAATGTTTCATACTTATGTTTCATCAAGTAGACATACCCATATCTGCTCAAATCATGTGTGAAGGTAAGAGAATAACGATACCCGCCACGAGCATCAACACTCATCGGACCGCATACATCAATATGTATTATTTCCAATAAGTCTATTGCTCATTCCATTGTTCCGGAGAACGGAGTCTTAGTCATCTTGCCCATGAGGCATGGTTCGCAAGCATCAAGTGATTCATAATCAAGTGATTCCAAAAGCCCATCAGCATGGAGTTTCTTCATGCGCTTTACACCAATATGACATAATTGGCAGTGCCACAAATAAGTTGCACTATCATTATTAAACTTATATCTTTTGGCTTCAATACTATGAATATGTGTATCACTACTATCAGGATTCAATAAAAATAGACCACTCATCAAGGGTGCATGACCATAAAAGATACTCATATAAATAGAACAACCATTATTATCTAATTTAAATGAATAACCGTCTCGCATCAAACAAGATCCACATATAACGTTCATGCTTAACGCTGGCACCAAATAACAATTATTCAGGTCTAATACTTATCCCGAAGGTAGATGTACAGGTAGCGTGCCGACCGCGATCACATCGACTATGGAACCATTTCCCACACGCATCGTCACCTCGTCCTTAGCCAATCTTCGCTTAATCTGTAGCCCCTGTTTCGAGTTGCAAATGTGAGCAAAAGAACCAGTATCAAATACCCAGGCGCTACTACGAGCATTAGTAAGGTACCACATCAATAACATGTATATCAAATATACCTTTGTTCACTTTTCCATCCTTCTTATCCGCCAAATACTTGGGGCAGTTCCACTTCCAGTGACCAGTCCCTTTGCAGTAGAAGCACTCAGTCTCCAGCTTAGGTCCAGACTTGGGCTTCTTCACTTGAGCAACAACTTGCTTGCCATTCTTCTTGAAGTTCCCCTTCTTCCCTTTGCCCTTTTTCTTGAAACTAGTGGTCTTGTTAACCATCAACACTTGATGCTCCTTCTTGATTTCTACCTCCACAGATTTTAGCATCGCGAAGAGCTCAGGAATTGTCTTATCCATCCCTTTCATATTATAGTTCATCACGAAGCTTTTGTAGCTTGGTTGCAGTGATTGAAGAACTCTGTCAATGACACTATCATCAGGAAGATTAACTCCCAGTTGAGTCAAGTGATTGTGGTACCCAGACATTCTGAGTATATGTTCACTGACAGAACTATTCTCCTCCATCTTGCAGCTATAGAACTTATTGCAGACTTCATATCTCTCAATTCCGGCATTTTCTTGAAATAATTACTTCAACTCCTGGAACATCTCCTATGCTCCATGACGTTCAAAACGTCGTTGAAGTCTCGATTCTAAGATGTAAATCATGGCACACTGAACTATCGAGTAGTCATCAGCTTTACTCCGCCAGACGTTCATAGCATCTGGTGTTGCTCCTGCAGCGGGCTTTGCACCTGGCGGTGCTTCCAGGACGTAATTCTTCTGTGCAGCAATGAGGATAATCCTCAAGTTATGGACCCAGTCCGTGTAGTTGCTACCATCATCTTTCAACTTAGCTTTCTCTAGGAACGCTTCAAAATTCAAAGGAATAGTAGCACATGCCATATATCTACAACAACATAGACATGAAAAATACTATCAAGTACTAAGTTCATGATAAATTAAAGTTAAATTAATCATATTACTTAAGAACTCCCACTTAGATAGACATCCCTCTTGTCATCTAATTGATCATGTGATCCATATCAACTAAACCATGTCCAATCATCACGTGAGATGGAGAAGTTTTCAATGGTGAACATCACTATGTTGATCATATCTACTATATGATTCACGCTCGACCTTTCGGTCTCAGTGTTCCGAGGCCATATCTGCATATGCTAGGCTCGTCAAGTTTAACCTGAGTATTCTGCTTGTGCAAAACTGGCTTGCACCTGTTGTATGTGAACATAGAGCTTATCACACTCGATCATCACGTGGTGCCTCGGCACGATGAACTATAGCAATGGTGCATACTCGGGGAGAACACTTATGCCTTGAAATTTAGTGAGAGATCATTTTACCATGCTACCGCTGTACTAAACAAAATAAGATGCATAAAAGATAAACATCACATGCAATCAATATAAGTGATATGATATGGCCATCGTCATATTGTGCCTTTGATCTCCATCTCCAAAGCACCATCATGATCACCATTATCACTGGCTTGACAGCTTGATCTCCATTGTAGCATCGTTGTCGTCTCGCCAACTATTGCTTCCACGACTATCGCTACCGCATAGTGATAAAGTAAAGCAATTACATGGCGATTGCATTTCATACAATAAAGCGACAACCATATAGCTCCTGCCAGTTGCCTATAACATTGTTAAAAAACATGATCATCTCATACAACAATTTATATAATCATGCCTTGACCATATCACATCACAGCATGCCCTGCAAAAACAAGTTAGACATCCTCTACTTTGTTGTTGCAAGTTTTATGTGGCTACTACGGGCTTAGCAAGAACCGTTCTTACCTACGCATCAAAAACCACAACGATTTTTCGTCAAGTGTGTTGTTTTAACCTTCAACAAGGACCAGGCATAGTCACACTCGATTCAACTAAAGTTGGAGAAACAGACAGCCACTAGCCACCTGTGTGCGAAGCACATCGGTAGAACCAGTCTCATAAACATGGTCATGTAATGTCGGTCTGGGCCGCTTCATCCAACAATACCGCCGAATCAAAGTATGACATGCTGGTAAGCAGTAAGACTATTATCACCCAAAACTCTTTGTGTTCTACTCGTGCATATAACATCTACGCATAGACCTGGCTCGGATGCCACTGTTGGGGAACGCAGTATTTCAAAAAAAATCGTACGATCACGCAAGACCTATCTAGGAGATGCATAGCAACGAGAGGGGAGAGTGTGTCTACGTACCCTCGTAGAACGAAAGTGGAAGCGTTTACTAACGCAGTTGATGTAGTCGAACGTCTTCGCGATCCAACCGATCAAGTACTAATACGCCTCCAACGTATCTATAATTTTTTATTATTCCATGTTGTTTTATTATCAATCCTGGATGTTTTATAATCATTTTATAGTCATATATATCATTTTTTGGTACTAACCTATTGACAGAGTGCCCAGTGCTAGTTCCTGTTTTTTCCAAGTTTTTTACATCGTGGGAAATCAATATCAAACGGAGTCCAAATGGAACGAAACTTTATGATGATTTTTTATGGGCCAAAAGGAAGCAGATGGGCCCTGGTTGCACCTGGGGGGTGCCCTGAGGGGGGCACAACCCACCAGGGCGCGCCAGGAGGCCCTGGCGCGCCCCGGTGGGTTGTGCCCACCTCGGGTGCCCCCCCGGACCACCTCTTTGCTCTATAAATACCCAAATATTCCCAAAACCCTAGGAGAGTCAACGAAATATTCTTCCAGCTGCCGCAGATTCCAGAAACACCGGATCAAATCTAAACACCATCACGGAGGGGTTCACCACTTCCATTGGTGCCTCTCCGGTGATGCGTGAGTAGTTCTTTGTAGACATTCGGGTGCGTAGTTAGTAGCTAGATGGCTTCATCTCTCTCTCTCTCTCTTGATCCTCAATACAGTGGTCTCTTGGAGATCCATATGATGTAACTCTTTTGTGGTGTGTTTGTTGGGATCGATGAACTTCGAGTTTATGATCATATCTATGTTTTTATATCCATGAAAATATTTGAGTTCCTTTGATCTCTTTTATGCATGATCTCTTATAGCCTCGTATTTCTTCTCTGATATTTGGCTTTGTCTGGCTAACTCGATCTATTTATCTTGCAATGGGAAGAGGTGCCCGGTAGTGGGTTCGATCTTACGGTGCTTGATCCCAGTGACAGAAAGGGAACCATCACGTATGTATCGTTGCTACTAAGGATAAAAAGACGAGATCTATATCTACCGCCATATAGATAAATGGATCTTGTCTACATCATGTCATCGTTCTGATTGCATTACTCCATTTTTCCATGAACTTAATACACTAGATGCATGCTGGATAGCGGTTGATGTGTGGAGTAACAGTAGTAGATGTAGGCAGGAGTCGGTCTACTAATCTTGTACGTGATGCCTATCTAATGATCATTGCCTAGATATTGTCATAATTATTTGATGTTCTATCAATTACCCAACAGTAATTTGTTTACCCACCGTTTGCTATTTTTCCCGAGAGAAGCCACTAGTGAAACCTATGGCCCCCGGGTTTTATTTCTCATATATTTGCCTTTGCGATCTACTTTTTCCTTGCTTTTATTTTCAGATCTATTAAACCAAAAATACCTTGCTGCAATTTATTTTATTTGTGATCTATTATTTCAATCTATTACAACTTTCTCCCGTCAACACGCAATTTCTGGCGCCATTACCCGAAAGGGATTGACAACCCCTTTAACACGTCGGGTTGCGAGGTGTTGTTATTTGTGTGCAGGGGCTGTTTACGTTGTGTTGCTTGGTTCTCCTACTGGTTCGATACCTTTGCTTCATAACTGAGGGAAATACTCTACCGTCGTTGTGCTACATCATCCCTCCCTCTCCGGGGAAATACCGACGTAGTTCCAGCTGCCATCAAGGAGAATTGTTGGCGCCATTGCCGGGGAGGATCAAGTCAAGATAGTCTCCCATCAACGTGCCTTCTGGCGCCGTTGCTGGGGAGGATCTTCAACATAACCAGGTTCCTAATCACAAATGTCATCTCCTTGCAATTTACATTATTTGCCATTTGCTTCTCGTTTTCCTCTCCCCCACTTCACAAAAACTTGTCATTTTATTCGCCTCTGTTTTTTCGTTCGCCATTCTCTTGCTTTCTAGTCTCGATAGCTAGCATCCCTACTCCTCCTTTGTCACCAGACTTTGAAGTCTTGTACTTCAAGCAAAGATAAGGAGAAAATTTGAAAGATGGCTGGTACAGGCTTATGAAATCGTAGCGTATTTCCAACTTAAAGGGGGACGCCAAGGTTTCGCTTCGTAATTTTTACATAGGATTGGCTTTTCACCATAGGCAATTTCTTGATTTCGCCGCTAAAGGAAATTTTATTGAACCTGATGCCAATGCTGCCTATAAACTCTTAGAGGGAATCCTGGGAATTCCACCTCAAAAGAAGGGGTTTCATTTTACCCCTGGGGGAGCTCAAATGTTGGACAAACTTGGTGATTTGCATAAGCATATGGTTGAAATACAAAAATATAATGAACCCCGCAAACACCTCAATGGTAGTATCAACCGCATGAATACCTTGATTACTCTTTGCAACAAGCAGTTGGATATTTTGGATCTTAAGATGGTTTCTTTTCTAGAGAATTTAGGAAGCATAAAGAGCCTCCCGGGTTTGAGAAAACCCTTACAAAAGTTGCCAAAACTTCGGAAGACAAAACTTAGATCCTTGCTTTATGCCTAGCTAAGGGCGTAAAACTATAGAGCTTGTTGGGAGGCAACCCAATGAATATATTTATTTTTTCTTTTTGCTTCATGTTCTTGAGTGTTAGCACAATTATGCTACTGTTATAATTGTGTTTTCTATGTTTTAATTAGTTTTTGTGCCAAGTAAAGTCTTTAGGATCTTCTTGGGCAATAGTTGTTTGATCTTGCTGAAAAAACAGAAAGTTTGCGCTCATGAAATTAATTTTCATCTTTTACCAGAGAGAGATAAAATACACATTCCAATTGAAGTAGATCAATATACAAATTATCAGGTCATCCTAATTTTTCAGAGTTTTTTGAGTTACAAAAGTAATCAAAATAGTCAGATTGCTTCAGACTGTTCTGTTTTGACAGATTCTGTTTTCTTTGTGTTGTGTGCTTATTTTGATGGTCTATGGTTTTCTTTGATGTGTTTTTGCCATAGAAAAGTTGGAATACTGTAGATATCTATACCTACTATTAAAGGGAATAGATATTCTTGGTTTGGTTTCGCTTTATTTCGTCCCGTTACAAGGCTTTTGCCCGTTTAAGGAAAATCAAAAATCAAATGTACAAATCAAGGAATCGGGACATACGCTTAAAACTAAGCCGACCTGGCCGGCCGGCCCATATCTCTATTTCTTAGTTGCCAAAAAAAGGAAGCTGCTGGCCCATATCAATGAAGGAAAGGACACAGAGCGTACGGAGGCGCCGCTCGCTGGCTTCCTATGCGTCGCTCGCTGGCTTCATACAGCAGTCCAAATCCCATTTAGTTTCTTACAGGTGTCCGAAACCTACTTAGAGATATAGGCACCTTTTGTGCTACAAATACATACTATCTCCAATGATTCTTATCTTACACAATCCCAGGTTCTTGATTCAATTAAATTGTCAGTTTCACACGTCGTCACCTTCGGTTCAATTAAGTTGTTTGACAAGTCAGCTTTACATCATGTATTTTTGTTATCTGTTCCATATACGAAATCCTTCAACATGTCTATGAACACTGGTACCTGTAATGTAAGAAAATAAATTTAACATCAGCGATTTGAATTATCCAAACAAGTAATATACCAAAGTTTAATTTGAGCAAGAAATTTACAAGATCTTTTTTATGACACATTGAATCATATTTAAACACCATTATTGACAAGGGAAACGTCGTCACCTTCGGTTCAATTAAGTTGTTTGACAAGTCAGCTTTACATCATGTATTCTTGTTATCTGTTCCATATACGACATCCTTCAACATGTCTATGAACACTGGTACCTGTAATGTAACAAAATAAATTTAACATCAGCGATTTGAATTATCCAAACAAGTAATATACCAAAGTTTAATTTGAGCAAGAAATTTACAAGATCTTTCATATGACACATTGAATCATATTTAAACACCATTATTGACAAGGGAAAATAGATGCAGAAACAATTAGGGAGTACTTACAAATGAAAAATAATTATGAAAATAAAACATGTTAGTCATAAAAAATGATTACATTTTTTAACATTATTTACAATTTTCAAATAATGTTATAACAAATTACAAAAAAAATCTAAAAAAATTAGGTTATTCTAAACAAACAAAAACGATTGAAAGACTATTCCTTATATCACTACTTCATCATTGGACGAATATGCAGAGCTGAAATATATTGTGACGAAGAATGTTAAGGAGGCTTCTTCACATTCACACTTCATGGACTGAAAAGCGATACTCAGATTTACATTATTTCTGACATTTGTCAAAGTTGGATATAATAAATGTTGCGAACTGACACACGGAGCAGGTTCTATTAACTTTATCGCCCGTTGCAACGCGTGGGCATTTGTACTAGTAATACAAAAACAAAATATGAATTGGTTTGATACAACACTTATAGTAGTGGTTTATTATTCTTATACTAACGGATCTCACGAAGACTTTGTTGAGTTTTATGTGATTGAAGTTTTTCAAGTTTTGGGTTATCTTACTGTAACATCCCAATTTTCAATTTATATGTTTATAGATAGATCATTCATATGCATCCATGATTTATGCATTTTTGCCTCCATTTGTTTTATTTGAATTTTGATCCAAGGAACTTTGAGCAACTCAAGGACGAAAAGAGAGAGTTGGAAGTTTCCCTAAAACCATTTTTGAGAATTTCAAAGTTGGGATATGGATCAAATTTGATTTCACCAAAAATTCATTTACATTATATCAAAAATAAAAAACGAGAGAAGATAAAATGACTTATTCAAAAACAAAAAAGAAATATTGGAAATTGAATTTGGAATCAAAATTTATTTGTTGGGTTTTATTTGCAATTTATTTTATTAGTTTAGCAAAAATGTTTATTTTTAAAACTTTCATTTTAGGCCAGATAAAAGTTCTCTAGGTCATATATAAGACCATATAACTATGTGAATTTTATGGGATTTTTAGGCTAACTTCTATTTGTATTTTCGGTGTTTCATTGCTTCTGTAAAAAAATGTTTAAAAAAATGCAGCCCAGCAGGCCCAGGCCCAGGCGCTATCTCCTTCTTCCTCCTCTCTATTTGTTACACGAATATGAACAAAGGTTGCACTCATGGCGCCTCCACCTCTTCCTCCCCTCATCTTCCTTCCCCCGCACCTAATAACTGCCGGAACCGGTTCCCCTTACCTCCCTCGACCCCTCCCATCCCCTGATATGCCTCAAAGACAACCATAATGGCCATCATGAGTGCTTCAAACTGCAGTCATTAACACACCTTGCCCCACCCAACTCTGGACCTCCCTTGCCCTACATAAAGCACCCCTGGGAGCCCCTCTCTCCCTCGTCTGAAGCCCTCTCCTTCTAGATTTTTCCCCTCCCTAACCTCGCCAATTGCTCGCCAGAGTTCATGAATTTCGGCGACCACTCACCGTGCATACAGGAAGCAATCTACAACCACAACTTGTTCAAGTGGTTCACCTCATCGCCCCCAACACCGTCCCGCACGCATCCTTCACCGAACCACACCGGAGCCGCCTTCTTCCTCGTCTCCGGCGACAAGTCCGGTGAGCACCCAGCCATCAAATCACAGAGCGCCACTTGTCTCTGGCCGAATTTTTTCCTTTTCAGGATTTTTTTCCAATCTCAAATTCTATATCAATTCTTCTTTCTAGTATATATTTTAGTCTATAGATCCAATTTAGTTAATTCTTTCTCCTAATAGTTCATAAAAATATCCTATATCCAGAGAACCAAACGAAAAATATTTTTGAAAGTTTTAAAATTTGAATTCAAATAGATCTGAATTCAAACTTCGTTAGGTCGTAACTCAAGTTTCGTAAATCCGTTTTAGGTGATTCTTTTTGCAAATTTTTGTTGCTGTAAAAATTTCATTCTGTACAGAAACTTTATTTGGTTGTTTTTGAAGTTTTCTGAAGTCTTTCATTTGTTTTCTTTTTGGATCTTTGTTTGTATGCTTATGTATGTTATTGCTTGCTTACGCTAGATCATCCGGAGTGTGAAGCTTGCTACTACGAATCTTTAGAGTTCAACGAACGTCGGCAAGGCAAGTTCACACTTTGATCATATTTTTCAATACCCAATTTTTACTATGCATTAGTTTCACCCTCAAAGATTGCATGAGTAGGATTGGGAACATGTGGTTATGCTATGTAGTTCATGTGGTAGGAACCTATGACCTTTGATCACCCAGGGAATATTCGTTATGTCATATATTTCTTAGCCATGCTCATAGACAGGGATTGGTATGTGTGATCCATGCAAGTTGCGAGAGTTAATAATTTGGTACAACATAAGGTGGCAAATTTAATACACATCTGGGTGGATTGTTTGGGGCACCTGGAGTAACCAGTGCTTGCCTAAGGGGAATCCCAGAGTACTCGTGTGATTACCTTAGGTCTGCCACCCAGGCTCAAAGGGATCATACAACACTTCATGACTAGAAACTTCTGTGTGCAGCCACAAGCCATTACTGGCTTTTGCATAGTTGAGTAAGTTGTGTGACCTCTTTCCGTGGTAGACTAGCTGATGTAGGGGAAAGTAGGTGTATCGGTCTACCCAGGGTTAAGGGGAAACGCTTCTGAAAGGCTATGTCTCGATCTTCCGATCATGGAGGTGGTCAAGTCTTGTGTGGAAAAGTGTGCAACCCTCTATAGAGTGTACAAACTAATCATGATTAGCCGTGTCCCCGGTTATGGACAACTTGAGTACCTAGGAGTGAATTATTGGTTGGTCTCATCACTCTATTTAATGAAATTATTGGGTTACTAATAACTTGGGAATTTTGTGATTGAGTTGGAGGAACCTTCTCAATAATGGCATTTTAATTTAGTAGTAAATAAAAAAAATATTCCTTTGTTGTAGGATAAAATTAGCTTTATGCAAAATTAAACTTAGAGCCTCCACCAGCTAAATTTGCATATAGAGATAGTCTTCTCATTTGTTATTATTATATGGTGTGAAATTGCCAGCATATTCCATGTGCTTACCTACATGGCTGCAACATCTCATGTTGCAAACTTTTCCGACAAGGATTAAAGGTGTGATAGGTCATTGTTCTGCACTTAGTTTACCGTGGAGTTGGATGGAGTCATTTACTTTCGATGCTTCCGTAGTTATTTTATGGCCTTTGGTCATGTTATTGTAATAATTACTCTTTTGAGGACCATGGTGTAATAAAGTGTGTGACTGAACTCTGTTATAATTCCTCAAGTACTGTGTGTGTCAGCATACCGATCTAGGGATGACACTTAAGCACAGAGACTTCGATCCATTTGGGTCGGGTTGCTACAAGATGGTATCAGAGCACACGCTGACTGTAGGACGTGACCACTAGGAAATAGAAAGCCATAGGAAGAAAACTCTATTTTACGACTTCCTTAAATATCTGTTGGTTTATACTCTTCTCTATTCATTTCTATCTCTTCTCCACTTCAATAAAATATTTGTTGAACCCCATCAGCAAGTTGCTCAGCCCGATGAGACCATGACCTATGAAGACATCATTGACGAAGAAGAAGAAGAAGCTAGAGTTGACTTTGATTTGAGAAGATTTAGTTCAAACCACCACTACCAAGTTGAGTCCAACGAATGATTGCGGTAGTATAAAGAGATCATATCTCTTATGGATATGACCTTACCTGTAGGTTTTTGCTTGCGTGGTGTGATCTGTGTGAATTGCTTGATTTGAAATTTGCTTGCTATCATAAGCATATGGGTAGTGATTTCTCTCATTAGGACCTTATTCTATTCTAATTTCTCATCCACTCTAAACCTAACAGATGCCTCCAAGACGTGACCCGGAATTCCCACCAGAACTTACCTAGTTGATCCAGAACTAGAATGCCCTCATGCAGCTACTCATCCAGAATCAGAACAAGAACAACAACAACCCACCGCCACCACCCCCGGTCGACAACCTTACCCATTTCCTGAGGTTGAACCCACCAGTGTTCTCTAGCAGCACGGAGCCGATCGTTGCAGATGACTGGCTTCGCAAAATCAAAAGAGAGTTGTCCACCGCAGGATGCACTAACGCTGAGAAGGTGCGCTTTGCCACACATCAACTAGATGGACCTGCAGCCTCGTGGTGGGAGAATTACACCACCACATTCCCCATAGCCGATGTTACTTGGGATCAGTTCCAGCAGGCATTCTGTACCGCACATGTTTCAGCTGGAGCTATGAGTCTGAAGAAGCGTGAGTTCCGCAACTTACACCAGGGAAATCATTCTGTTGGTGATTATGTGGAGGAACTCAGCAAGTTATCCAGGTATGCTCCCGGAGACGCGGTTGATGATGCCGCTAAGCAGGAGAAATTTCTGGAGGGACTAAACGATGATCTGGGACTTCAATTGACTGTGGCTACCTTTAACAATTATCAAGAGTTGGTCGACAAGGCTCTCATTCTAGAAGGCAAGTAGTAGCAGGTGGAGAATCGCAAGAGGAATACACACAGGGAAAGTACAACTCTGGTGTTCAGCAGAAGCCCCGCTATACCGCATACTAGGGAAATAATGGACCAAGATCTGGCAAGTATAGTGGACACACTCACCATAACCATGGAGGACATTCACATCATGGAGGAAATGGAAACAACCATAATGGACATAGGAATGGCAATGGGAACGGAGGAAACAACAATCAGCATCAGTCCAACCCCGCTACACTGGCAAAGAAGGATCTAAGCCACATTACCTGTTTCAAGTGCGGGGAAACCAGACACTACGCCACCAATTGCCCTAAGGCCAAGAACGGGAACGGCAATGGAAGCTCTGGAGGCAAGAAGCCCAATCCCTTCACCAGAGGTCAGGTGAACCATGTCATTGTGGAGGAAGTTTATGACCAGCCTGACGCCGTTGTTGGTAAGTTCTTAATTAATTCATTTACAACCCTTGTTCTTTTTGACACTGGTTCATCATATTCATTCATATCAAGGGGGTTTGTGGATAAGTTTAAGTTGCCGACCGTAGCCCTTAAGTCACCTATGTTAGTGAGTTCCCCAGGAGCAGAGTATATGGCTAGTCGGGGATGTTTTCAGTTGCCATTGACCATAGGGAGACACGTTTTCCCCACAAACCTCATCATCCTAGAATCACAAGGATTGGATGTAATTCTAGGCATGGACTGGCTATCCAAGTATGAAGGGAATATTGATTGTGCCCGTAAGTTGTGGATAAGTTTAAGTTGCCGACCGTAGCCCTTAAGTCACCTATGTTAGTGAGTTCCCCAGGAGCAGAGTATATGGCTAGTCGGGGATGTTTTCAGTTGCCATTGACCATAGGGAGACACGTTTTCCCCACAAACCTCATCATCCTAGAATCACAAGGATTGGATGTAATTCTAGGCATGGACTGGCTATCCAAGTATGAAGGGAATATTGATTGTGCCCGTAAGTCGATTCTTCTCACCACCCTAGAGGGGAAACGGATCAAGTATGTGTCGAGCCATATGCCAAGGAGGACTCAAGTGAATTCTCTTTCGGGAGTTGTTCAGGAGGAAGTACCGGTTATGAAGGATTATCCCGATGTATTCCCCGAGGAATTACCCGGCATGCCACCGGATCGGGACATAGAGTTTTTGATCGACTTGTTACCAGGCACCGGACCAATATCCAAGAGACCGTACCAGATGCCCGCAAATGGTCTGGAGGAAATTAAGAAGTAGATTAAGGAATTATTGGAGAAAGTTTATATTCGACCGAGTTCATCGCCTAAGGGGGCCCCAGTGCTTCTAGTGGAGAAGAAGGATGGATCCTTGAGAATGGTGGTAGATTATCGTGCGCTGAATGAGGTGACGATCAAGAACAAGTACCCTCTGCCAATGATCAATGATTTGTTTGACCAGCTACAAGGAGCAAAAGTTTTCTCCAAGATCGATCTTCGATCAGGATATGATCAGCTGAAGATTCGAGAACAGGATATACCCAAGACAGCCTTTACCACGAGATATGGGCTTTATGAGTACAAGGTCATGTCTTTTGGTTTGACTAATGCCCCTGCCTATTTCATGAGCATGATAAACAAGGTATTCATGGAGTTCTTGGATAAGTTTGTTGTGGTATTCATTGATGACATATTGATTTACTCTAAGAATGAAGAAGAACACAAGGAACATTTGCGCTTGGTGCTGGAGAAGCTCAGAGAACATCAGTTATACGCAAAGTTCAGCAAGTGCGAATTCTGGTTGAAGGAAGTTGGATTTCTCGGACATGTTATATCAGGAGAAGGAATAGCAGTAGACCCTTCAAAGTTTGAAGCCGTCACCGAATGGAAGGCACCCACCTCAGTCGAAGAGATTCGTAGTTTCCTTGGACTTGCAGGATATTACCGGAGGTTTATTGAGAATTTCTCCAAGATCGTGAAGCCCATGACAGAGTTATTGAAGAAAGACACGAAGTTTGTTTGGACCGACGAATGTGAGGCCAGTTTCTAGGAGCTAAAGAAACATTTGGTCACAGCCCCAATGCTAATTCTTCCGAATATATGCAAGGATTTCCATGTATATTGCGACGCTTCTCGTCAGGGACTTGGAGGTGTTCTTATGCAAGAAGGAAGAGTTGTTTCATATGCCTCACGTTGGCTTCAACCTCATGAGCGGAATTATGCCACACATGATTTGGAGTTAGCAGCCGTAGCGCATGCACTCAAGACCTGGAGACATTTTCTTATTGGAAATAGGTGTGATGTTTACACGGATCACAAGAGTTTGAAATACATCTTCACGCAGAAGGAGTTGAACCTCAGGTTGAGAAGATGGTTGGAGATCATAAAGGACTATGATATGAAATTGCACTATCACCCAGGAAAGGCCAATGTTGTGGCAGATGCATTGAGCCGCAAGAGCTACGTCAATACCCTCACAGCTGGAGGATTACCTCGGGAGTTAATTGATGATCTCAGAGATCTTCGATTGGAGATAGTACCACGAGGTTTTGTTGCCGCAATGGAAATTCAATCTACTTTGTTGGCAAAGATCCGAGAAGCCCAGAAGTTAGACAAAGGTATTGCGGAGATAAAGGGAAGGATGAACCAAGGAAAGGCGGAAGGATTTCATGAGGATGAACATGGAACCTTATGGTTTGAGCAGCGTATTTACATGCCAAATGACCCAGAGATCAGGAAATTGATTCTTCAGGAGGCTCATGATTTGCCTTATTCGATACACCCGGGCAACACCAAGATGTATTTGGACTTGAAAGAAAAAATTTGGTGGACAGGTATGAAGAAGGATATTGCTGAGTATGTAGCAGTATGCGACGTATGTCAGAGAGTTAAGGCAGAGCACCAGAAACCAGCGGGATTACTTCAGCCTTTGCCGATACTAGATTGGAAGTGGGACAAGCTTGGCATGGACTTCATTACAGGATTACCCAGGACCCGATCAGGCTATGATTCTATTTGGGTAGTAGTTGATCGCTTTGACCAAGGTAGCTCACTTCATCCCCGTGAAAACCACATATACAAGTGCTAAGTTAGCCAAGATATACATGACTAGGATTGTATGTCTGCATGGAGTACGGAGGACCGTCGTATCAGATAGAGGAACACAATTTACCTCAAAGTTTTGGCATCAGTTACATGAAACTTTGGGTACCAGGCTAGAGTGCAGTACAACCTTTCATCCGCAAACAGATGGGCAGACCGAGAGAGTCAATCAGATTCTGGAGGACATGTTGAGAGCTTGTGCACTAGATTATGGATCTAGTTGGGATGATAATTTTCCATACGCGGATTTCTCATATAACAACAGCTATCAAGCTAGTTTGAAAATGGCCCCTTTCGAAGCTTTGTACGGAAGGAGGTGCAGGACACCATTGATGTGGGATGAAGTTGGAGACCGTAAATTATTTGGACCAGATTTAATTAGAGATTCAGAGGAGAAAGTCAAGCTGATCCGCGACAGACTCAAGGTAGCGCAATCCAAGTAGAAGAGTTACGTTGATACTAAACGGAAGGAAGTAACTTATGAAGTTGGAGACAGAGCATATCTTTGTGTGTCGCCACTTCGAGGAGTTAAACGATTTGGAGTCAAAGGAAAGTTAGCACCACGGTTTGTGGGGCCGTACAGAGTTTTAGAACGCATGGGTGAAGTTGCCTACAAGTTGGAATTACCAGAAGCCTTGTCAGGAGTTCATGATGTGTTTCACGTTTCCTAGTTGAAGAAGTGCCATGGGGAGATGGCTGATATTCCTTTGAGAGATACAGTGCCACTGGAGGCCATACTGTTGGATAGTGATCTGACCTATGAGGAGAAGCCCATCAGGATTCTCGAGACTGCAAACAGGGTTACCCGCAGCAAGGTCATCAAGTTTTGCTAGGTTCACTGGAGTCATCATACTGAGGAAGAAGCCACCTCGGAACGAGAAGAAGACCTCCAACAGGACCACCCACACCTTTTTGCTAGCCAACCCGAATCTCAAGGGCGAGATTCATCTTAACGGGGGTAGGTTTGTAACATCCCAATTTTCAATTTGGATGTTTATAGATAGATCATTCATATGCATCCATGATTTATGCATTTTTTCCTCCATTTGTTTTATTTGAATTTTGATCCAAGGAACCTTGAGAAACTCAAGGACCAAAAGAGAGAGTTGTGAGTTTCCCTAAAACCATTTTTGAGAATTTCAAAGTTGAGATATGGATCAAATATGATTTCACCAAAAATTCATTTCCATTATATCAAAAATAAAATAAAGAGAGAAGATAAAATGACTTCTTCAAAAACAGAAAAGAAATATTGGAAATTGAATTTGGAATGAAAATTTATTTGTTGGGTTTTATTTGCAATTTATTTTATTAGTTTAGCAAAAATGTTTATTTTTAAAACTTGCATTTTAGGCCAGATAAAAGTTCACTAGGTCATACATAATACCATATAACTATGTGAATTTTCTGTGATTTTTAGGCTAACTTATATTGGTATTTTCAGTGTTTCATTGCTTCTGTAAAAAAACGTTTAAAAAATGCAGCCCAGCAGGCCCAGGCGCTATCTCCTTCTTCCTCCTCTCTGTTCGTTATAGGAATATGAACAAAGGTTGCACTCATGGCGCCTCCACCTCTTCATCCCCTCATCTTCCTTCCCCCGCACCCAATAACTGCCGAAACCGGTTCCCCTTACCTCCCTCGACCCCTCCCATCCCCTGATGCGCCTCAAAGACAACCGTAATGGCCATCATGAGCGCTTGAAACTGCAGCCATTAACACACCTTGCCCCACCTAACTCTGGACCTCCCTTGCCCTATGTAAAGCACCCCTGGGAGCCCATCTCTACCCTTGTCTGAAGCCCTCTCCTTCTGGAGTTTTTCCCCCTCCGTAACCTCGCCAATTGCTCGCTGGAGTTCGTGAATTCCGGCGAACTCTCACCGTGCATACAGGAAGCAATCTACAACCACAACTTGTTCAAGTGGTTCACCTCATCGCCCCCTACACCGTCTCGCACGCAATCTTCGCCGAAGCACACTAGAGCCACATTCTTCCTCCTCTCCAGCGACAAGTCCGGTGAGCACCCAGCCAGCGAATCACAGAAAGCCACTTGTCTCTGGCCGAATTTTTGTCTTTTTCAGGAATATTTTCCAATCTCAGATTCTATATCAATTCTTCTTTCTAGTATATCTTTTAATCTATAGATCCGATTTAGTTAATTCTTTTTCCTAATAGTTCATAAAAATATCCTCTATCCAGAGAACCAAATGAAAAATATTTTGAAAGTTTTAAAATTTGTATTCAAATAGATCTGAATTCAAACTTTGTTAGGCCGTAACTCGAGTTTCGTAACTCCGTTTTAGGTGATTCTTTTTGAAAATCGAAGCTCGTAACATGTACTTTCTATTAAAACCAAAACCATTTATGTTAAAACCAAAACCATTTATTTTTGTTGCTGTAAAAATTTCATTCTGTACAGAAACTTTATTTGGTTGTTTTTGAAGTTTTCTGAAGTCTTTCATTTGTTTTCTTTTTGGATCTTTGTTTGTATGCTTATGTATGTTATTGCTTGCTTACGCTAGATCATCCGGAGTGCAAAGCTTGCTACTACGAATCTTTAGAGTTCAACGAACGTCGGCAAGGCAAGTTCACACTTTGATCATATTTTTCAATACCCAATTTTTACTATGCATTAGTTTCACCCTCAAAGATTGCATGAGTAGGATTGGGAACATGTGGTTATGCTATGTAGTTCATGTGGTAGGAACCTATGACCTTTGATCACCCAGGGAATATTCGTTATGTCATATATTTCTTAGCCATGCTCATAGACCGGGATTGGTATGTGTGATCCATGCAAGTTGTGAGAGTTAATAATTTGGTACAACATAAGGTGGCAAATTTAATACACATCTGGGTGGATTGTTTGGGGCACCTGGAGTAACCAGTGCTTGCCTAAGGGGAATCCCGGAGTACCCGTGTGATTACCTTAGGTCCGCCACCCAGGATCAAAGAGATCATACAACACTTCATGACTAGAAACTTCCGTGTGCAGCCACAAGCCATTATGGGCTCTGGCATAGTTGAGTAAGTTGTGTGACCTCTTTCCATGGTAGACTAGCTGATGTAGGGGAAAGTAGGTGTATCGGTCTACCCAGGGTTAAGGGGAAACGCTTCTGAAAGGCTATGTCTCGATCTTCCGATCATGGAGGTGGTCGAGTCTTGTGTGGAAAAGTGTGCAACCCTCTGCAGAGTGTACAAACTAATCATGATTAGCCGTGTCCCCGGTTATGGACAACTTGAGTATCTAGGAGTGAATTATTGGTTGGTCTCATCACTCTATTTAATGAAATTATTGGGTTACTAATAACTTGGGAATTTTGTGATTGAGTTGGAGGAACCTTCTCAATAATGGCATTTCAATTTAGTAGTAAATAAAAAAATTATTCCTTTGTTGTAGGATAAAATTAGCTTTATGCAAAATTAAACTTAGAGCCTCCACCAGCTAAATTTGCATATAGAGATAGTCTTTTCATTTGTTATTATTATATGGTGTGAAATTGCCAGCATATTCCATGTGCTTACCTACACGGCTGCAACATCTCATGTTGCAGACTTTTCCGATAAGGATTAAAGGTGTGATAGGTCATTGTTCTGCACTTAGTTTACCGTGGAGTTGGATGGAGTCATTTACTTTCGATGCTTCCGTAGTTATTTTATGGCCTTTGGTCATGTTATTGTAATAATTACTATTTTGAGGACCATGGTGTAATAAAGTGTGTGACTGAACTTTGTTATAATTCCTCGAGTATTGTGTGTGTCAGCATACCGATCCAGGGATGACACTTAAGCACAGAAACTTCGATCCATTTGGGTCGGGTCGCTACACTTACGATGGATGAAGGAAGGATGTAAAGAGCCTAAGCTTGGGGATGCCCCGGAATCCCAAGCTATTATCCAAGAATGAGCAACCAACTATGCTTGGGGATGCCCCCGAGTGGCATCCCCGCTTTCTTCCAACAACTATCGGTATTTTACTCGAGACTATATTTTTATTCGTCACATGATATGTGTTTTGCTTGGAGCGTCTTGTATGATGTGTCTTTGCTTGTTTTTTTTGTGTTTTAAGTTATCAATCCTTGCAGGACACACCTTTTTGAGAGAGCCAAAATTATGTCATGACTTATTAGAATTGCTCTCTATGCTTCACTTAAATCTTTTATGAGCTAGGACTTGCTCTAGTGCTTCACTTATATCTTTTTGAGCACGGTGTGCTTAGTATTTTTGAATAAATGCTCTCTTGCTTCACTTAGATTTGTTTGAGAGTTAGTTAAATTTTGAAGAAATTATCTCTTGCTTCACTTAAATTATTTTGAGATAAATAAAATTTGTTATGCTCATGATCTTCACTTATATTTGGTTGAGCTTATGAAAAGCAACTCATGAAAATTAGTGCAAAAGTGATAGATATCCAAGAAGGATAAAGTAAAGGAAATGTCATGAAGATCATTAGACAGAATAAAATTGATTCTTAGTAATAGTTTTGAGATATGATGATGTGATATGTGCATTATGTTGATGAGTAATTGTACTCTAGTAAGAATATTGGTGTTAAGGTTTGTGATTCCCTATGCATGCACGAAAGTCAATAGTCATGCAATGAGAATTATATCCTACTTGTGGTGCATTATTCGGTGTTAATTATGCTTAATGCATGCTTATGAGATTATCCGTTTCTTGGTTGGTCGCTTCCCAATCTTTTGCTAGCCTTCATTTTGCACTAAGTATGACCTCTACTTGTGCATCCAAAATCCTTTAAACCAGTTTTGCCACATGAGTCCACTATATATACCTATATGCGGTATTCTTTTGCCGTTCTAAGCAAATTTGCATGTGCCATCTCTATTTTTCAAAACAAACTTCTCTTTTGTGTGTTTGTTTCGCTCGCGGAGCAGTGAGGGGTGGCTAATATTTTCCATGCTAGATGTGTTATTCTCAAGATGAGTGTTTATTCACTTGTCATTGCACGAGAGTAAGGCAAAGGTATTAGGGATGCCCAGTCCCAAAATGCAAAAAGAAATAAATTTACTTTATGTTATCAAATAATAAATTCCTTGGAAAGTATTGGTATGAAGGGCACCCGTGGATACGGTTAGCCATGGAAAGTGAAAGTTATGGTGGAAAAAGGAATAAACTTCATTTTCTGTTTGGGAACTGCCTATGGCATATCTAGCATGGAAAGTGTTCGGAACTCTAAGTATTTTTCGTTGGTGGGATGGATACACCTCCCAAAATGTTTTAATCTCAATTTTTCGCTTTTGAGCTCTGGCACCACTACAAACCCCTACTTCCCTCTATGAAGGGACTTTCTTTTACTTTATGCAATTTTTATTTTGAAACTTGAACCTCCATCTTCTCTTATAAAAAGCACAAACTAGGAGGCAATATGATCGTGCTCAAGTATTGGGTGTAGTTAATATTCCAGTGTGTTTCATGAATGGATCAATGTTTGAGCATGATGGGCTAGGGATAACTTATTTTAGTATTGATATTTTGAAAGACATGGTTGCTTGTTGATATGCTTGAGTATCTAAATTATTATGTCAAAACTAGATTATTGCTTTGAATCACATAAAAGTCCAAATGTCCATGCTATAAAGAAAAGAATATGATATGACTTGATGAACAGCACTCCACATCAAAAATTCTATTTTTATCACTTACCTACTCGAGGACGAGTAGGAGTTAAGCTTGGGGATGCTGATACGTCTCCAACGTATCTATAATTTTTGATTGTTCCATGCTATTTTATTATAATTCTTGGATGTTTTATAATCATTTTATAGTTAGTTTATATCATTTTTTGGTACTAACCTATTGACATAGTGCCCAATGCCAGTTCCTGTTTTTTCCATGTTTTTTACATCACAGGAAATCAATATCAAACAGAGTCCAAATCGCACGAAACTTTACAATGATTTTTTATGGGACAAAAGGAAGCAGATGGACCGCCTCTTTGCTCTATAAATACCCAAATATTCCCAAAACCCTAGGGAAGTCGACGAAATATTCATCCAGCTACCGCAGTGTCCAGAAACACTAGATCCAATCTAAACACCATCACGGAGGGGTTCACCACTTCCATTGGTGCCTCTCCGATGATGCGTGAGTAGTTCTTTGTAGACCTTCGGTTCCGTAGTTAGTAGCTAGATGGCTTCATCTCTCTCTCTCTCTCTCTCTCTTGATCCTCAATACAATGGTCTCTTGGAGATCCATATGATGTAACTCTTTTGCGGTGTGTTTGTTGGGATCGATGAACTTCGAGTTTATGATCTGTTTTATGTCCATGAAAGTATTTGAGTTTCTTTGATCTCTTTTATGCATGATCTCTTATAGCCTCGTATTTCTTCTCCAATATTTGGGTTTTGTTTGGCCAACTCGATCTATTTATCTTGTAATGGGAAGAGGTGCCCGGTAGTGGGTTCGATCTTACGGTGCTTGATCCTAGTGACAGAAAGGGAACTGACACGTATGTACGTTGCTACTAAGGATAAAAAGACGAGATCTATATCTACCATCATATAGATAACCAGATCTTGTCTACATCATGTCATCGTTCTTATTGTGTTACTCCGTTTTCCATGAAATTAATACACTAGATGCATGCTGGATAGCGGTCGATGTGTGGAGTAATAGTAGTAGATGCACGCAGGAGTCGGTCTACTAATCTTGGACGTGATGCCTATGTAATGATCATTGTCTGGATATCGTCATAATTATTTGATGTTCTATCAATTGCCCAATAGTAATTTGTTTACCCACCGTTTGTTATTTTTCTCGAGAGAAGCCACTAGTGAAACCTACGGCCACGGGTCTTATTTCTCATATATTTGCCTTTGCGATCTACTTTTTCCTTGCTTTTATTTTCAGATCTATTAAACCAAAAATACCTTGCTGCGGTTTATTTTATTTGTGATCTATTATTTCAATCTATTACAACTTTCTCCCGTCAACACACAATTTCTGGCGCCGTTACCCGAAAGGGATTGACAACCCCTTTAACACGTCGGGTTGCGAGGTGTTGTTATTTGTGTGTAGGGGATGTTTACGTTGTGTTGCTTAGTTCTCCTACTGGTTCGATATGTTGGTTTCATAACTGAGGGAAATACTCTACCGTTGCTGTGCTACATCATCCCTCCCTCTCCGGGGAAATACCAACATAGTTCCAGCTGCCATCAAGTACCGAACGCACGGCACCTCTGCGATCTACACATGTTCAGCTCGGTGACGTCCCTTGTACTCTTGATCCAGCTGAGGCCGAGGGTGAGTTTCATCAGCATGACGGCGTGTCGACGGTGATGATGAAGTTACCGACACAGGGCTTCGCCTAAGCACTACGACAATATGACCGAGGTGTAAAACTGTGGAGTGGGGCACCGCACACGGCTAAAGATCAACTTGTGTGTCTATGGGGTGCCCCCTCCCCCGTATATAAAGGAGGGGACGAGGAGGAGGGCCGGCCACAAGGGGCGCGCCCAAGGGGGCGAATTCAACTCCTAGTAGGAGTAGGTTTCCCTCTTTCCTAGTCCTAGTAGGATAAGAAGGAAGGAGGGGAAGAAGAGAAGGAAAGGGGGGCTGGGCCCCCTAGCCCTAGTCAAATTCTGCTTGGGCTAGGGGGGGCGCACGCCACACCTTGCATGCCTCCTCTCTTCCACCATTAGGCCCATGAGGCCCAATAACTTCCCGGGGGGTTCCGGTAACCCCCGGTACTTCGAAACTTATCCGAAACGACCCAAACCACTCCGGTGTCTGAATGTAGCCTTCCAATATATGAATCTTTATGTCTCGAACATTTCGAGGCTCCTCGTCATGTCCGTGATCTCATCCGGGACTCCGAACAACCTTTGGTACATCAAATCACATAACTCATAATACATATCGTCATTGAACGTTAAGCGTGCGGACCCTATGGGTTCGAGAACTATATAGACATGACCGAGACACATCTCCGGTCAATAACCAATAGCGGAACCTGGATGCTCATATTGGTTCCTACATATTCTATGAAGATCTTTATCGCTCAAACCGCACAACAACATATGTTGTTCCCTTCGTCATCGGTATGTTACTTGCCCGAGATTCAATCGTCGGTATCATCGTACCTAGTTCAATCTCGTCACTGGCAAGTCTCCTTACTTGTTCCATAATGAATCATCCCTAAACTAACTCATTAGTCACATTGCCTGCAAGGCTTATAGTGATGTGCATTACCGGGAGGGCCCAGAGATACCTCTCCGACAATCGGAGTGACAAATCCTAATCTCGATCTATGCCAACTCAACAAACACCATCGGAGACACCTGTAGAGCATCTTTATAATCACCCAGTTACGTTGTGATGTTTGATAGCACACTAAGTGTTTCTCTGGTATTCAGGAGTTGCAGAATCTCATAGTCATAGGAACATGTATAAGTCATGAAGAAAGCAATAGCAATAAACTAAACAATCATAGTGCTAAGCTAACGGACGGGTCTAGTCCATCACATCATTCTCTAATGATGTGATCCCGTTCATCAAATGACAACACATGTCCATGGCTAGGAAACTTAACCATCTTTGATTAACAAGCTAGTCAAGTAGAGGCATACTAGAGACACTATGTTTGTCTACGTATTCACACATGTACTAAGTTTTCGGTTAATACAATTCTAGCATGAATAATAAACATATATCATGATATAAGGAAATACAAATAAAAACTTTATTATTGCCTCTAGGGCATATTTCCTTCAGACTGTACATGGAGAGGCTGACAGCTAGGTCCACGGCTGCACACAAGGAAATGTCTCCTTATTACGCGCAAAATAATGATTCCTCCACCTAACATTTGAGACCCACCAGACGAGTCACCGTCTTTCGCGAAAAAACATTCCCGCCGCTGACATCTCAGACCCACCAGCTATATCTTCGGACACAAGGAAGTGCTTCCTTATTACGCAGCAAAAAATGAATACTCCCCCTACTAGCTGGGACCCACCATATGGGAGGCTGAGTTGTGGGTCTACTAAGTTGACGCGGAAGGAGGGCTTTGCCAACTTAGTCAATATGAATGATTCTAGCTCTAGTAACGTATGATGTCCATCCAACGGCCGTAGTGCTTCTTCAACCTTTGGTCTTCTTGCTCCAGCCGCCCAAAGTAGCGCCGGTCTTGCCGCCTGCTCCTGCCTCCCATGGCCGGCCGTGCTACTGCGGAGGCCTCACCGCCCCCTACTACTCCCACCGCTGGCCAGGCCATCCCTCTACTCACCCACACCCCTTGTTATTCTATAGCAACGGCAGCTTCACACTGCAGCCAAACTAGTGAACCCTCGTACTCCTCTCCACGGGGTCCTGTTCATCCAGCCCTCCACAGGGTTCTGTTCATCCACCCCCAACCGGCTCGATTGGGGTCATGTTCATCCAGCGGCAACGACCTCTACTACCACGGGGTCCTGTTCATCCAACACCCCACCGGGAATTGTTCATCCAAACCCTACCAACAACGCTCACTGTTCATCTAGAGGCAGTATCGATCGGCTTCAGTTAGCAGCAGTAGCGAAGGAATCGCTCGATCGGGTTCAGTTAACAGCCATCGATCGATCGCTCATGTTCAGTAACGCGTAGCCTGTAGTGCAATCGGTCGGCTTAAGTTAGAGACCAATGCCTCGCACCCACGCACGTACGTGTATGAGAGAAACGCGCATCGCTCGGCCCCCGACCACCCATCGTAACTGGGAACTCCCTGATATTTTCCTCGCCCTCGCTTCTACCATGGTTTTTTCCGTCATGGACGGCCCAAAGAATGTAATGCAGCTGCGTATCTGGCCTGCCCAGGACGAAAAGCCCATTTTCTGTCATGTTTTTGTCATAGAAGTAGGAGCCCACCACATCTATGATGATACCAGGTTTTGTCATAATTATCGTCATAGAAGTGTCATAAGCATGACAGAAAAAATCGTTCAGCCCAAAATGTCACGGATATGTGTTTTTTCTAGTGTATTGACATAGTGCCAAGTGCCAGTTGCTGTTTTTTGCATTTTTTATATCGCAGGAAATCAATACCAAATGGCGTCCAAACGCAACGAAACTTTTTGTGGAATGTTTGGACCAGAAGACAACCAATGGGCCGAAGAAGCACCTGGGGCTGCTCCGAGGGGAGCACAAACCACCAGGGCGTGCTTGGACGCCCAGGCGCGCCCTAGTGGGTTGTGCCCACCTCGGGTGCCCCCAGACCGCCTCTTTACTCTATAAATACCCCAATATTCTAGAAACCCTAGGGGAGTCGACGAAAATCAATTCCAGCCGCCGCAGAGTCCAGAACCACCAGATCCAATCTAGACACCATCACAGAGGGGTTCACCACTTCCATTGGTGCCTCTTTGATGATGCGTGGGTAGTTCTTTGTAGACCTTCGGGTCCGTATTTAGTAGTTAGATGGCTTCCTCTCTCTCGTTTGATTCTCAATACAATGGTCTCTTGGAGATCCATATGATGTAATTCTTTTTGTGGCGTGTTTGTTGGGATCCGATGAACTTTGAGTTTATGATCAGATCTATCTTTTGTATCCATGGAAGTTATTTGAGTTTCTTTGATCTCTTATATGCATGATTGCTTATAGCCTCGTATTTCTTCTCCAATATTTTGGTTTTTTTGGCCAACTTGATCTATTTATCTTGCAATGGGAAGAGGTGCTTTGTAGTGGGTTCGATCTTACGGTGCTTGATCCCAGTGACAGAAGGGGAACCGACATGTATGTATCATTGCTACTAAGGATAAAATGATGGGGTCTATTTCTACATAGATAGATCTTGTCTACATCATGTCATCGTTCTTATTGCATTACTCCGTTTCTCCAGGAACTTAATACACTAGATGCATGTTGGATAACGGTCAATTTGTGGAGTAATAGTAGTAGATGCAGGTAGGAGTCGGTCTACTAATCTTGGACGTGATGCCTATATAATGATCATTGCCTAGATATCGTCATTATTATTTGAAGTTCTATCAATTGCCCAACAGTAATTTGTTTACCCACCGTTTGCTATTTTTCTTGAGAGAAGCCACTAGTGAAACCTACGACCTTCGGGTCGCTTTCTCATATTATTTGCCTTTGCAATCTACTTTCCTTTGCTTTTATTTTCAGATCTATTAAACCAAAAATACAAAAATACCTTGCTGTGATTTATTCTTATTTATTGTATTTGGCATTCAATCTATCAATCTACTACATTTTATTCATGTCCGTTTGCCAATTTTTGGCGCCGTTACCTGAAAGGGATTGACAACCCCTTTAATACGTCGGGTTGCGAGTATTTTTTATTTGTGTGCAGGTGCCGTTTACATATTGTTGCTTGGTTCTTCTACTGATTCGATAACCTTGGTTTCATAACTGAGGGAAATACCTACCGTCGTTGTGCTGCATCATCCCTTCCTCTTTGGGGAAATACCGACGTAGCTTCAAGCCGCATCAAGCACCGACAACTAGAATGAGTGTGTGGACATGAATGTAATGTTAGTGAGGAATACGTACTCCCCCAAGCTTAGGCTTTTGGCATAAGTTGGACTACGGCCACCACTCGCCTGGATGATATCCGGAATCATAGTTGGGGTCGTACTTTGCTGCGGCAGCTACCGCTTGGCGAGCTACCTCCTTAAGACGAGCGGCCTCCGCCGTCCTCTCATACTTGTTTGCCTCCTCTCTAGTTATAAAATATCCCCCCTTTGTCTAAAAGTTAAAGAAGGTAGGAGTAGGAAGGGTAACATAGACGGGACGCCATCCGTCAAATATTAGTCAATACTGGAGGAACTGATCATTCCTCTCAAGAAACTGATATCGTACCAAAGCATTATAATCTAGAAAAGCAGGTGGCAACTCAATATCATACCCTCTAATAGGTACATCCAAATATTTAGCTAAACGAGTTGCATAAATCCCGCCAAATAAATCTCCATCTTTAGCCTTATGGTGTAACCTCCTAGAAATAATGGCCCCTAAATTATATCGTTTATCATCCAACACTGCACACTTGAGGACACTAAGATCCGATGCACAAAGGTGGCTATGATCATGTTTACCATTAATGCATCTGCCTATGAAGAGAGCAAAATAATGTATGGCAGGAAAATGAATGCTCCTCATGGAGGCTTGTGTGATATTTCTAGTTTCTCCAACAGTGATGCTAGCAAGGAAATCATTATATTCAGATTTATGAGGCTCACTAAGACTGCCCCATTGTGGGATTTTGCATGCATCACAAAAATCTTCTAGGTCCATGGTATAAGATTCATCATAAAGATTAAATATGACAGTATGAGTATTACGCTTGGATAAAAACTCAAACCTCCGCACGAAGGAATCGGTGAGATAATAATACTGTAAGCACTTGTCCGATAAGAAGTCCTCGAGGCCGACATTTTGTATGCATGCATAGAATTCATCCTTGAAACCTGCACGATACATAAATTCATCTGACGGCCATTCAACCGGCTTTACTTGAGCTTCCCTTGGTAGTTCAGGGTCCGGTTCGCGTATTCCACGCCTCGATGCTTGCTTCCTTGAAGAACCACCTTGATAGATTTTTCTTCCTCTGAAATTTCTAGTGACTCAAAATAAAAGTGAACCAAACTCAACAAGATTGATAGCAACTACTCCTACAAGTGCCTAGAAGCTATATCATGCATCAAAAATACTTTGAAGCATATAAATTTGACATGCAAGCTCAAGAACAGGGTCACCAAAGAAACAAAAATTTGCAATAAATAAAGCACTAGAACAAAAACTAATTGGACCATTGGAGGAGTCACATACATCAATCCCCCAAAGCATTTTTGTGAATGGAGCTTTGAGCAAGGAGATCGAAAATGGCAGCAATATGAGAAAGAACACGAGTTTGAGCAATGGAGTGATTTTTTCTGGAGGAAGGAGTGGATGGGTGCTAGAATAAGTGGAGGGGGCCATGTGGGGCCCACAAGGTCATGGGCGTGCCCTAGGGGGTGGGCGCGCCCTCCACCCTTCTGGCGAGCTGGTGAGGCCCCCTGGTGTGTTCTTTGCACCAGAAATTCTTAAATATTATATAAAAATCATATCAAATTTTCAGGGCATTTGGAGAACTTTTATTTTCGGGACATTTTTATTGCATGGTTAATTCAGAAAACAGACAGAAAATACTATTTTGCTTTATTTAATCTAAATAACAAAAAGTAAAAGATGGGTACAGAGAGTTGTGCCTTCTAAATTCATCCATCTCATGCCCATCAAAAGGGATCCATTGACAAGGTTGATCAAGTCTTATTAATAAAATTCTTCCAAGTGACATCAAACCGGAGAACTTTCGAATAACACTTGGTTACCTCAACGGGGATATGCATGTCCCCAATAATAAGAATATCATATTTCTTTTTGACAGTATGAAGGGGGAATTCAAAACCTCCGATAGTAATAGTTGAAAATTTTCCAACAGAATTGATACTATGAACTTGTTGCAGTCAATGACAGTCCCTACAGTATTCAAAAAGGGTCTACCAAGGATGATCGACATATTGTCGTTCTCGGGAATATCAAGAATAACAAAGTCCGTTAAGATAGTAACGTTTGCAATCACAATAGGCACATCCTCACAAATACCGATGGGTATAGCAGTTGATTTATCAGCCATTTGCAAAGAAATTTCAGTAGGTGTCAACTTATTCAAATCAAGTCTACGATTCAAAGAGAAAGGCATAACACTAACACCGCTCCAAGATCACATAAAGCAGTTTTAACACAGTTTCTTTTAATGGAGCATGGTATAGTTGGTACTCCGGGATCTCCAGGTTTCTTTGGTATTCCCCCCTTAAAAGTATAATTAGCAAGCATGGTGGAAATCTCAGCTTCCAGTATCTTTCTTTTATTAGTAACAATATCTTTCATATACTTAGCATAAGGAGGCATTTTAAGCATATCAGTCAAATGCATACGCAAAAATATAAGTCTAATCATTTCAGCAAAGCGCTCAAAATACTCATCATCCTTTTTCTTGGATGTCTTAGGAGGAAAGGGCATGGGTTTCTAAACCCATGGTTCTCTTTCTCTATCATGTTTCCTAGCAATAAAGTCTCTCTTGTCATAATGTAGATTCTTGTATTATGGGTTATCAAGATCAACAGTAGGTTCAATCTCTACATCATTATCATTACTAGGTTGAGCATCAACATGAACATCATCATTAACATTAGCACTAGGTTCATGTTCATTACCAGATTGTGTCTCAGCATCAGAATTAGAAATATCATTGGGATTCCCGGGTGTATCCATAGCAGGTTCACTAGCATGCAAAGTCCTATCAGTTTTCTTTTTCTTTTTAGTACGAGGACTAGGTGCATCGGTATTAATTCTCTGAGAATCCTGCTCAATTCTCTTAGGATGACCCTCAAGATACAAAGGTTCCTGAGTCATCTTACCACCTCTAGTCATAACCATAACAGCATTATCATTATTCTTACTATTTAACTCATTAAGCAAATCATCTTGAAACTTAAGTACTTGTTCTACTTGGGTTGTAACCATGGAAGCATGTTTACTAATAAGCTTAAGATCATTAACAGTTCTACTCATATAATCACCCAAGTGGTCAAGCATGTAAGCATTACTTTTCAATTGTCTACTAACATAGGCATTGATGTTTTCTTTTTTAACAATAAAATTATCAAACTCATCCAAGCATTGACTAGCAGACTTATTATGAGTGATATCACCATCATCAAATTTACGGAGAGAGTTTACCTCTACTACCTGTGTCGGGTTATCAAGATCATGTATTTCTTCAATAGGCGGTAAATTTTTAACATCTTCAACTTTAATACCTTTTTCTTTCATAGATTTCTTTGCCTCTTGGATATCTTTAGGACTGAGAAATAGAATACCCCTTTTCTTCAGAGTTTTCTTTGGAGTTGGTTCAGGAAGTGTCCAATCATTTTCATTACTCAATATATTATTCAATAGCAATTCAGCTTTCTCAACAGTTATTTTCCTGAAAACGCAACCAGCACAACTATCCAGGTGGTCTCTGGAAGCATCGATTAGCCCATTATAAAAGATATCAAGTATTTCATTTTTCTTGAGAGGATGATCAGGCAAAGCATTAAGTAATCAGGGAAGCCTCCCCCAAGCTTGTGGGAGACTCTCTTCTTCAATTTGCACAAAATTAAATATTTCCTTTAAAGCAACTTGTTTCTTATGAGCAGGGAAACATTTTTGAGAGAAGTAAGAAATCATATCCTGGGGACTACGCACACAACCTCGAGCAAGAGAATTAAACCATAACTTAGCATCACCCTTTAATGAGAAAGGAATCAATTTAAGGATATAGTAATAGCGAATTTTTTCCTCATGAGCAAATAGGGTGGCTATATCATTCAATTTAGTAAGATGTGCCACAACAGTTTCGGATTCATAATCATTGAAAGGATCAGATTCAACCAAAGTAATTAACTCAGGATCGACAGAGAATTCATAATCCTTATCAGTAACAAAGATAGGTGAAGTAGCAAAAGCGGGATCATATTTCATTCTAGCATTCAAGGATTTTTCTTTTAGCTTAGCTAACAGTTTCTTAAGATCCTCACTATCATTGCAGGCAAAGAAGTCTCTAGCAGTTTCTTCATCCATAACATAACCCTTGGGTACAACAGGCAATTCATATCTAGGGGGAGAATCATAATCATCATTTTCAATAATATCAACAGTTTTAGCAATTTCAATCTCTCTAACCCTAGCAAGTTGTTCATCAAGAAATTCACCTAGTGGCACAATATCATCAAGCACATAAGTAGTATCATCATAAGGATCATGCATAGTAGAAGTGGCATCATCAATAACATGTGACATATCAGAATCAATAGCAGGTGTAGGTGTCACAAGTTTACTAAAAACAGAAGGAGAATCAAGTGCAGAGCTAGATGGCAGTTCCTTACCTCCCCTCATAGTTGTGGGAAAAATCTTGGTTCTTTGATCTTTCAAATTCCTCATAGTGATCAACAGATATAAATCCCAAGTGACTCAAAGAATAGAGCTATGCTCCCCGGCAACAGCGCCAGAAAAAGGTCTTGATAACCCACAAGTATAGGGGATCGCAACAGTTTTCGAGGGTAGAGTATTCAACCGAAATTTATTGATTCAACACAAGGGGAGCCAAAGAATATTCTCAAGTATTAGTAGCTGAGTTGTCAATTCAACCACACCTAAAAGACTTAATATCTACAGCAAAGTATTTAGTAGCAAAGTAGTATGGAAGTAACGGTAACGGTGGCAAAAGTAACACTAGTAGCGGAAGAGTAATGAAGCAAAGATCAATAAAGGCTCGTGGGCAATGGATTCATGATGGATAATTATGTTGGATGGCTTTCATCATGCAACAGTTATAACATAGGGTGACACAGAACTAGATCCAATTCATCAATATAATGTAGGCATGTATTCCGAATATAATCATACGTGCTTATGGAAAAGAACTTGCATGTAATCTTTTGTCCAACCCTCCTGTGGCAGCGGGGTCCTATTGGAAACTAAGGGATAATAAGGCCTCCTTTTGATAGAGTACTAGACCAAAGCATTAGCACTTAGTGAATACATGAACTCCTCAAACTACGGTCATCACCGGGAGTGGTCCCGACTATTGTCACTCCGGGGTTGCCGGATCATAACACATAGTAGGTGACTATAACTTGCAATATTGGGTCAAGAACACAAATATATTCATGAAAACATAATAGGTTCAGATCTGAAATCATGGAACTCGGGCCCTAGTGATGAGCAATAGGCATAGCAAAGTCATAGCAACATCAATCTTAGAACATAGTGGATACTAGGGATCAAACCCTAACAAAACTAACTCGGTTACATGGAAATCTCATCCAACCCATCACGGTCCAGCAAGCCTACGATGGAATTACTCATGCATGGCAGTGAGTTCATGAAATTGGTGATGGAGGATGGTTGATGATGACGATGGCGATGGATTCCCCTCTCCGGAGCCCCGAACGGACTCCAGATCTGCCCTCCCGAGGAAGAACAGGGCTTGGCGGCGGCTCCGTATCGTAAAACGCAATGAATCCTCCTCTCCGATTTTTTCCTCCCCGAAAGTGAATATATGGAGTTGGAGTTGAGGTCGGTGGAGGTCCAGGGGGGCACAAGGTCGGAGGGCATGCCCCCCACCTTGTGGCTAGGGTGTGGGGCCCCTGCTGCTGATTCTTTGGCCAATATTTTTTATTAATTCCAAAAGTTATCTCCATGAAGTTTCAGGTCATTCCGAGAACTTTTTATTCTGAACAAAAATAACACCATGGCAATTCTGCTGAAAATAGCGTCAGTTTGGGTTAGTTCCATTCAAATCATGCAAGTTAGAGTCCAAAACAAGGGAAAAAGAGTTTGGAAAAGTAGATGCGATGGAGACATATCATTGGCATCAATATTATGCATATGTGTATCACCACAATTGAGATTCAACAAAAATAAACCACTCTTCAAAGGTGCATGGCCATAAAATATATTACTCATATAAATAGAACAACCATTTTTCTCTGATTTAAATGAATAACCATCTCACACTAAACAAGATCCAGATATAATGTTCATGCTCAACGCTGGCACCAAATAACAATTATTTAGGTCTAGAACTAATCCCGGAGGTAGATGTAGAGGTAGCATACCGACGGCGATCACATCGACCTTGGAACCATTCCCGGCGCGCATTATCACCTCGTCCTTAGCCAATCCTTGTTTAATCCGTAGCTCCTATTTCGAGTTACAAATATGAGCAACCGAACCAGTATCGAATACCCAGGCGCTTCTACGAGCATTAGTAAGGTACACATCAATAACATTTATATCAAATATACCTTTGTTCACTTTGCCATCCTTCTTATCTGCCAAATACTTGGGGCAGTTCTGCTTCCAGTGACCAGTCCCTTTGCAGTAGAAGCACTTAGTTTCAGCCTTGGGTCCAGCTTTGGGATTCTTCCCGGGAGTGGCAACTTCCTTGCCATTCTTCTTGAAGTTCCCTTTCTTTCCCTTGCCCTTTTTCTTGAAACTAGTGGTCTTGTTAACCATCAACACTTGAAGCTCCTTCTTGATTTCAACTTCAACAGCTTTGAGCATTACGAAGAGCTCGGGAATTGTCTTCTCCATCCCTTGCATATTATAGATCATCACAAAGCCTTTGTAGCTTGGTGGCAGTGATTGAAGAACTCTGTCAATAATACTATCATCCAGAAGATTAACTCCCAGCTGAGTCAAGTGATTATGATACCCAGACATTTTGAGTATGTGTTCACTGACAGAACTGTTCTCCTCCATCTTGCAGCTATAGAACTTGTTGGAGACTTCATATCTCTCAACTCGGGCATTTGCTTGAAATATTAACTTCAACTCCTAGAAGATCACATATGCTCCATGACGTTCAAAACGTCTTTGAAGTCCCGATTCTAAGCCATAAAGCATGGCACCCTGAACTATCAAGTAGTCATGAGATCGAGGTTGCCAGACATTCAAAACATCTGCATCTGCTCCTGCAGGAGGGCTTTCACCTAGCGTTGCATCAAGGATATAGTTGTTCTGTGCAGTAATGAGGATAATCCTCAAGTTACGGACCCAGTCTGTGTAGTTGCTACCATCATCTTTCAACTTAGCTTCCTCTAGGAACACATTAAAATTCAGGGGAATGGTAGCACGGGCCATTGATCTACAACATAGATATGCAAATACTATCAGGACTAAGTTCATGATAAATTAACTTCAATTAATCAAATTACTTAAGAACTCACACTTAGATAGAAATCCCTCAAGTCATCTAAATGATACATGATCCAAATCAACTAAACCATGTCCGATCATCACGTGAGATGGAGTAGTCATCAATGGTGAACATCTCTATGTTGATCATATCTACTATATGATTCACGTTCGAACTTTTGGTCTCTAGTGTTCTGAGGCCATGTCTGTACATGCTAGGCTCATCAAGTTTAACCCAAGTATTCCGCATGTGCAAAACTGTCTTGCACCCGTTGTATGTGAACGTAGAGTCTATCACACCCGATCATCATGTGGTGTCTCAACACGACGCACTATAGCAATGGTGCATACTCACGAAGAACACTTTTACCTTGAAATTTAGTTAAGGGGTCATCTTATAATGCTACCGCCGTACTAAGCAAATAAGATGCATAAAAGATAAACATCACATGCAATCAAAATATGTGACATGATATGGCCATCATCATCATGTGCTTTTGATCTCCATCTCCAAAGCATCGTCATGATCTCCATCATCACCAGCTCGACACCTTGATCTCCATCGTTGCGTCGTGGTCGTCTCGCCAACTATTGCTTCTACGACTATCACTAACGAATAATGATAAAGTAAAGCAATTACATGGCGTCTGCATTTCATACAATAAAGAGACAACCATAAGGCTCCTGGCGGTTGCCAATAACTTTTACGAAACATGATCATCTCATACAATAATGTATATCACATCATGTCTTGACCATATCACATCACAACATGCCCTGCAAAAACAAGTTAGACGTCCTCTACTTTGTTGTTGCAAGTTTTACATGGCTGGTACGGGCTTCTAGCAAAAACCGTTCTAACCTACGCATCAAACCACAATGGTGTTTCGCCAAGTTTGTTGTTTTAACCTTGTTCAAGGACCGGCCACACTCAAATTTGATTCGACTAAAGTAGGAGAAATAGACACCCGTCAGCCACCTTTATGCAAAACTAGTTGCATGTCTGTCGGTGGAACCGGTATCACGTGCGTGGACATGTAAGATTGGTCCGGCCACTTCATCCCACAATACCGCCGAAGCAAAATAAGACGTTGGTGATAAATAGTATGACTATCACCACCCACAACTCTTTCTGTTCTACTCGTGCATATCATCCACGCATAGACCTGGCTCATGATGCCACTGCTGTTGCATGGAAAACAAAAAAAATTCTACGCACATGCAATGATATATCCATGGAGATGCATAGCAACGAGGGGGACAATGTGTCTACATACCCTCATAGAACATAAGCAGAAGCATTTCTCAACGCAGTTGATGTAGTCGAACTTCTTCGTGCTTCAACCAATCAAGTACCAAACATACGGCACCTATGCGTTCTGCACATGTTCAGCTCGGTGACGTCCATTGCCTTCTTGATCCAGCAAGTTGTCGAGGTAGTAGATGAGTTATGTCATCACGACGGCGTGGTGACGGTGATGGTGAAGTGATCCTCGCAGGCCTTCGCCTAAGCACTACGAAGAAATGACTGTAACACCCACGATGCGGCTATATGTCCCACGTGTCGGGCCACGACTTAGAGGCATAACCGCATGGTAGGCATGTCGCAAGAGGGGTAATATTTACACATCCCATGTACTGAATAAGAAAAGGATAAAGAGTCGGCTTACAATCGCCACTTCACACAATACATAAATATATCATACATCATCTAGAATACAATCAAGGTCCGACTACGGAACCAAATAAAAGAAAGACAACCCCAAATGCTAGATCCTCGATCGCCCCAACTAGGCTCCTCTACTGATCATCTGGAAAAGAAACATAATAATGACCCGAATCCTCGTCGAACTCCCACTTGAGTTCGGTAGTGTCCCCTACACTGGCATCATCGGCACCTGCATCTGTTTGGAAGTATCTGTGAGTCACGGGGACTCAGCAATCTCACACCCTCGCGATCAAAACTATTTAAGATTATGGGTAGGAAAGGGGGTAGTGAGGTGGAGCTGCAGCAAGCACTAGCATATATGGTGGCTAACTTACGCAAATGAGAGCGAGAAGAGAAGCAAAGCACGGTCGAGAAGCTAATAGTGATCAAGAAGTGATCCTGAAGCTATTTACGTTCAAGCATAACACGAGACCGTGTTCTCTTCCCGGACTCCGCCGAAAAGAGACCATCACGGCTACACACGTGGTTGATTCATTTTATTTAAGTTAAGTGTCAAGTTTTCTACAATCGGATATTAACAAATTCCCATCTGCCCATAACCGCGGGCACGGCTTCCAAAAGTTCAAAACCCTGCAGGGGTGTCCCAACTTAGCCCATCACAAGCTCTCATGGTCAAAGAAGGATATTCCTTCTCCCAGGAAGACCTGATCAGACTCGGAATCCCGGTTACAAGACATTTCGACAATGGTAAAACAAGACTAGCAAGACCACCCGTTGTGCCGACAAATCCCGATAGGAGCCGCACATATCTCGTTCTCAGGGCACACCAGATAAGCTAAGCGTACAGGAACCAACATAACCCAAGTTGCCAAGGGATGGTCCCGCACGGTGCTCTAGTTTGGACCAACACTCAGAGGAGCACTGGCCCGGGGGTTTAAAATAAAGATGACCCTTGAGTCCACAGAACCCAAGGGAAAAAGGCTTTGGTGGCAAATGGTAAAACCAAGGTTGGGCCTTGCTGGAGGAGTTTTATTCAAGGCGAACTGTCAAGGGGTTCCCATAACACCCACCGTGTAAGGAACACAAAATCAAGGAACATAACACCGGTATGACAGAAACTAGGGCGGCAAGAGTGGAACAAAACACCAGGCATAAGGCTGAGCCTTCCACCCTTTACCAAGTATATAGATGCATTAAAGTAAACAATATATAATAATGATATCCCAACAAATTCCATGTTCCAACAAGGAACAAACTCCAACTTCACCTGCAACTAGCAACGATATAAGAGGGGCTGAGCAAAGCGGTAACATAGCCAAACAACGGTTTGCTAGGAAAGGTGGGTTAGAGGCTTGACATGGAAATATGGGAGGCATGATAAAGCAAGTGGTAGGTATAGCAGCATAGCAATAGAGCGAACAACTAGCAAGCAAAGATAGAAGTGATTTCGAGGGTATGGTCATCTTGCCTACAAAGTTCTCAGAGTTGACAAAAGCTTGATCCTCATAAGCGTACTCAACAGGTTCCTCGATCACATACTCGTCTCCCGGCTCTACCCAAAGCAAGAACACAAGCAAAGGACCAACAATCAATCACGGTGCAATGCGCAAGCAACATGATGCAAAACATGGCATGATATGCGAGATGTGATATGCAATGCATATGCGTGCTCTAGAAGGAAAATATTGATCAAGGCATCAACTTGGAAAACAAAGTGCGTCGCTGGAAAGATGAGTTGATTTCGGTCGAAATCGATATAAAGATCAACGGAATCGGATGCACGGTTTGCAAATGGCAAGCAAAACAAGAATGGCACAATTCTGCGATTAACAGCACAATGCCATCTAGGATGCAACAAGAAACTAAGCTACTGCACTCCAACATAATAATAAAGCATATGGCAGTGATCTACTCAAGATGCTTGACAAAACATGAACACTGAACTACGGCTAAATCACACAAGAGTAGGTTCAAACAAACATGGAAAAAGTGCAAAAGATATCAACATCACAGACTTAGAGAAATAACTAACATGCCAGGAATAACATCAGGAAGCCATGTTTAGAGCAAGCAAACAACATGATACAGGAACATATCATAGCAAAAAAAGGCATGGCATGAATCTACTCAAAGCATAGAACAAAAGTCCCTTACTGACCAAGAGCCAAAAAGGCACAGAAGATATTATGGCACCCATGTAAACATAGCAAGTTTCATTAACAGATTCAGACTTAGCAGAAAACAGAGCATGGCATAAACAGAATTATGAAGGCATCTTTGCGAGCTCGATTCACTCACCACAAGGCATTGCATGACAAGACAAGAATACATACAGCAATATGACATGTTCAAGAAGCTAACCATGGTAAGAGCAAGTTCATAGCATGCATGGATCAACTACAACAACCATGGAAAAATTGATTAACATGTAAACAATCTGCCAGGAACATTTTATAGCAAAAGTAGAGCAAGATTAAGTCATTCTAGGGCACTCCATAATTGCAAACAGGGGCATGGATAGATATAGCATAACCATATGTCCAAATCATCCTTACTGAAGCAACTCAAAACAAGCATGGATCTCACTATAGCATCATGGTTACATGGCAATAAAATAACAGCAGGAAAATGACTTAGTGAAATCCTAAGTCCCGGAAATCAGCAATAACACGAAGGCTACTTTGCATGCTTGTGCTAGTCACCACAAAGATCACAAAAATACATGGCAAGCACCCCTGTAAAGATGGCATGGCATAGATCAAAACACATGTAGGGCTCATGCCCATATGAAGCACCCATCAAATGTGGCAAAAATGAAAAATTCTCATAATCTGCTAAGTAACAGGAGCTAACATTTTATAGCACTCTTGCATCAGAGATTTGGGCATCAATATGGACTCAAACAAGCATGCTACAATGGAACAAAATGAAGAGCACATCATGATGAACATTTTGATATATTGCACGTACAAAACGGAGCAGTATGCAACAAGTTATGGCATGTCAAAGGGGGCACCAGAATATAGCAGAAAAGGACTTAGGGAAAAACGAGGTCAACCTCAATGGATCTAGGGTTCCGGGGCGTGGTCCACGAGGTTCACCAGAGAGGGAGTTCGCCGGAGACAACACGGGAGGCGGCCGGAGGAGGACGAGGCGTGTCGGGGGAGGGGCGCTCTGGGCCGGATCTGGCCGAATCCGGCCGGAACCCGGTAAGGGCGACGCGAGCCGGCGAGCGGTGGTGGCCGGCGAGCCGGGGCAGTGGAGCGCGCCGGCGTGCGAAGGCGGCCGGCGGGCGGAGGCGGCGAGGCGCGTCGGTGGCGGTGGGCGCGGTGCTCGGGCGGCGCGGTGAGGCTCAGGGGGCGCGGGGCGGCGGAGTCGAGCTCGTGGGGGCCGGCGGTGGGGCACGGGCGGCGCTGCCATGTGGCAGGCCCCAATTGGCAGTGGGCGGCGGCGGCGATCCGTCCGGCGCGGACGGACACGTCCGGTGGCGGCGGAGGGCGATTTTTTAGGGTTTCGGGACCCGGATTTTGGACGAGGAGGACATATTTATAGGTAGGAGGAGTTTGGAGTGTCCAAATGAGGTGTAGTTTTCGCCCACGCGATCGTGATCCTACGGCAGAGGACATGGAAGGGGTTTGGGAGGGTTATTGGGTCGTTGTCACATCCCTAGCTTCTGGTAATGCTCTAGGCTAGCTCATGTGTGCATCATGTTTAAATTCTGACAATTTGAACTGAGGGAATTTTGGAAGCCTCAAAAACTTAAATAAAAGAGGGGCAAAAACCCTAGAAATCTCATTCATTGTTCCAAAATGTTCTTCTTAAATGTTTGATAATTTTTGGCAAGGGTTCTGGTCCCAACCAAAAATATTGAACATTTTTAAGGATTTATTTTTGGGATTTTGAATTTATATCATTAGCTATTTGAATTTGAATTATATTCATATAATTAGAATATAATTTCAAATACCCCTGAAATATTTTATGAGCTTTTGGAAAAGTCCATCTAGCCAAATAAAATTATTCAGAGGAGTTTTTGGCATTGTTTGAATTTGTTTTAAAATTCAAAAAAGTGGCAAAATAAATTAAACAGAACAAAATAGAAAACAAAAAAATAAAACAGAGAGCAGAAGCTTACCTAACTCACCTGCAGCCCACCTGGCGCCCACCAACCGGCCCAGCCGGCCCAGCCCACCTCCTCCCCCTTGTCCTCTTCCTCCTCTGCCAGGAGGACGAACAGAGGCGAGGCGTGGCGCGCGCCGACGCTGCCTCGGCCACCTCCTGCTTCCCGGCCACCTCCTGCTTCCCCCGGCCTCCCTAGCGACGCCACGAGGACGCCTCATGTCCCCTCGCCCCTCTTCCTTCCTCGCTGCTCCCTCTCTCTTCCCCGAACACTCTCCCCCTCCTCTGTTCCCCTCACCGAACGCGCCCGCCGCCGCCGACGAGAACCACCGCGGCCAGGGTCTCTCCCTCGTTCCCTTGAGCAGCCCAGAGGCTCCGCCTCGACCCCCTCTTCCTCTCCACCGAGCCACGAGGTCCCGGACGCGCTACAACGCCGCCACCATCGCCGTTCCCCTCGCCGGCCACCGGAGATCGCCGCCGTCAATTCTCCGTCGCAGAAGCGTCCCCGAGCTCCCCGAGGCCACCGTCGCAACCACCGTGAGCTACCGCTCCTTCTCCCCCTCTCCGTTCTCTCGTTTGCACGCCGCAGCTGCCACTTTGCCGACGACCGGAGCTCGCTGCCGCCGGCCATGTTGCCGTCGCGGCCATGGCTTGTTTCGGTTGCGTCCGAGCACGGCTTTGAGCTCGTGGGGCTCACAGGAAGCCCATGCGCAGCTCAGCTTGTCCAAAACCCCACCAGGGCCTCGCGCCCGTTACCACCCGAACTCCGGCGCCGCCGCGAGCTCCGTTCCGACGAGCCCCGGCGTTCCCGCAGCCTCCCACCTACCCCATCAGATGCGGGAGAGCCCGGGCTACGCCCCGGTGCCCTCAGCCGCCGCCTCCGTCGCCTTTAGCGCAAGTCCGGCGCGTTGCCGCCGCCATTTTGGTTGCCGCCGGCGTAAGTCCGGCGATGATGACGTGGGCATCATTAGCGGCTAACCCCCCCCCCCACACACACACTAACCAACCCCCTAGGCCACTGACTGTGGGCCCCACCCCTGGTCAAACCTCAGTTAGCGCTGGGTTTGACCGGGATTAGCTCCTGTGTCACTGACGTGTGGCCCCCACACGTCAGGTTTGACCTGGGGCGCCCAGTTGACCCTGCTGACGTCACTGTGACGTGGGGCTGACGCAATAAGTATTTTCTGGATTTAATTTAATTCTGAAATTCCAGAAAATGCCTAAAACTTCTAAAAATCATAGAAAATTAACCGTAACTCCAAATTAAATAAATTATATATGAAAAATTATCAGAAAAATTCAAGGAATCCATCTGTACCATTTTCATGCATGTTAGAAAAAATTATAGCTGCTGTTTAGCACAAATCAATTAAGGGCATTTAAATAATCACATATGGAGTTTGAATTTGAATCTTGTATTCAAACCAACTTCATTTAATCTGTTGCTAGTTGCATTAGCTCAAAACACATTCATTTTGCCATGTCATGATCATGCATCATATTGTGCATTGCATTGATTGTGTTCCCTTCTGTGTTGCCGGTATTTGTCCCCTCTCGATAGACGTGATACCGATGATGTGATCGTTGACACTGATGAAGACTCAACGTTATCTTCAGAAGTGCCAGGCAAGCAAAACCCCCTTGTTCATTCCGATAAAATCCCACTCTCTCGCTCCTGCTCTCTTTTACTGCATTAGGACAACATCGATTCATCTGTTAGTTGCTGCGGTAGCTGAACCCCTTTATCCTCTACATGACCTGTCATTCCACAGTAATTAGATGAAACCCACTAGCATGAGTAGGAGTTGTTTGAGCCCTGTTGTGCCTACTCATTCATGTTTGTTTGTCATGCCTGCTACTGCTTAGAGTTGAGTCAGGTCTGATTCATCGGGGATGAATCAGAGGTGTGTGAACATGTCCTACTATGTGTGAGCTAAGTGTGTGAACACGATTTGGTAAAAGGTATCGGTGAGAGGCCATGTAGGAGTACATGGTGGGTTGTCTCATTAAAGCCGTCCTCAGGAACTGAGTTCTGTGTTTGTGGTCCATGATTCAGCTACTACCATACATTGGGCCCTGAAATATGACCCCGCTCGACTTCTTATTCACCCTAGTCCTCTGTCCAGGAGTTGCAAGTAGTTTCTGGTGTTTGTAGTATGCTGGAGGCCGTGGACAGCGCTGACCGTAGGGGTGGGCTGTGATGCGGTAGGCACGTGGCCGGGTAAACCGGGCGCCCGTTTGGTGTCACGGAACCCTGTTCACATCGTTTGGGGCTGTGAGCGAAACTCCGGCCGGATCTCCTCATGGATGGAACCCGAATAGGCGATAAACCTGGACTAGAGACTTGACTGTTTAGGTAGGTCGTGGTCTACACCCACGTCGGATTTCGCTTGAAGTCTGCCGAGCACATGTCGTGTGCAGACGCTAAGTGGTGGAAACATGTATGAAGAAGTACACCCCTGCAGGGTTAACATCATCTATTCGAATAGCCGTGTCCGCGGTAAAGGACTTCTGGGTTGCTTATATCAGTTCATAGACAAGTGAAAGTGGATACTCTAAAATACGCAAGATAAGCGTGAGTGCTATGGATGGCGTTCTCGTAGGGAGACGGGAGCGGATCCATAGTGGTGTATTGATATGGTGAATATGTGGACTCGTGTGCGCCACCTCAAAAGAGTTACATTGCAGTCGTAGTTTAGGATAGCCACCGAGTCAAAGCTGGCTTGCTGCAGTTAAACCCCACCATCCCTTTGTTGATAATGATGCATATGTAGTTAGTTCTGATGTAAGTCTTGCTGGGTACATTTGTACTCACGTTTGCCTATTTTATGTTTTGTGCAGAGAGACTTCAGTCTCACTAGTAGTTCCGCGTGGACTTCAACGTTTAGCTTGTTACCTCAGCTACGATCTTGTGCCCTCGGCAGGATCTGATAGATAGTCAGGCTTCTCAGCCTTTTTCATTTATAGATGTCTGTACTCAGACATGATAGCTTCCGCTTGTGCTTTGACTTGTATGCTCTGATTGTTGGGTCATGAGACCCCTGTTTGTAATATCTCGCTCCTCGGAGCCTATTGATAAATTACTTGAGTCGTAGAGTCATGTTGTGATGCCATGTTGTATTTGCACATATCGAGCATATTGTGTGTATGTTATTGAAATGCTTGGTATGTGTGGGATCTGACCATCTAGTTGTTTATCTTTAGTAGCCTCTCTTACGGGGAAATGTCTCCTAGTGTTTCCACCGAGCCATGGTAGCTTGCTACTGCTCCGGAACACTTAGGCTGGCCGGCATGTGTCCTTCTTCGTTCCTGTGTCTGTCCCTTCGGGGAAATGTCACGCGATGAATACCGGAGTCCTGTTAGCCCGCTACAGCCCGGTTCACCGGAGTCCTGCTAGCCCAGTGCTACAGCCTGGTTTCACTCGCTGATGACCGACACGTTCGATGCTGGGTCATGGATGCCTATCCCTGTAAGTCTGTGCCACTTTGGGTTTATGACTAGCCATGTCAGCCCGGGCTCCTTATCATATGGATGCTAGCGACACTGTCATATACGTGTGCCAAAAGGCGCAAACGGTCCCGGGGTAAGGTAAGGCGACACCCGTGGGAATACCGTGCGTGAGGCCGCAAAGTGATATGAGGTGTTACATGCTAGATCGATGTGGCATTGAGTCGGGGTCCTGACAGCGTTGGTATCAGAGCTTGACTGCCTGTAGGATTACCAAGCCAAACTGGTCGAAGTTGAGTCTAGAAATTCTTTAGTTATATAAGGGAATTGATTGTGGGATGGAACGTAAGGCTCTTTTTACTCCTTATACCTCATGGCCTTCTGCTCTGAGTCATCATCTTCTCTTCTACGGGGATTAAGAACTAGGCTATCTCTTCTTTCTATCAGGATCACGTGTTACTAATCCATAGACTTATAAGATTGTTGGACTTAAGCCTCGTTTCAGTTCCTACTACTTCTGTATGACTACTGTTGATCTCGAAACCTTGATATTGTGCTGTTGAGTGGTTATGCCACCATTTTGTGATTGTCTCAAATCTTTTTGAGCATTTACAGCCGTTATGTTGTCCGAGTCATCCCAGGTTCCTAAGTAGTCTGATGCAATTGCAAATCCTTTCTTCCCGTTTCAATGTTCCCATGGGCCAGATTAACCACACTAATCGGTGAGTTGAGGTACTTTATTGCCTTGACATATATGTTGGAGCTGGTATTATGACCCTAGGTGTTTTAGGGAGTCACCTAGTAACCTAGCAATGTTTTGTGTTCCCAGTGTGAAGATTCTGGCCATCATTCTCGAAAGCATCCCGTGATGCTATTTAGTAGTAGGTATTCTATCCCTGGGTTTTGAACCCGAGATTCACCCTACCTGCTTCATGTTGATAGTTTTGCTCGTTCCTTTAGGTTATTAGTAACCTTTGCATTAGTCCTCGATGTTCGTGGTATTCCTTTCTTCCAAATACTATGAACCGCTTATGGCAGATGTTCCTCGCTGATCGAAAGATCACAATCAGAGTGTTCTTGATGAGTTCTCCATTATATATTGTGGCTCTGCCAGTTCTACCTTTCTGCATGGGTTATCCGGAAGAAATATGTTGAACTTCGTTCGACATGCTAATCCATGCACCCACAACTCAGAAAATTATATGTTCCTTTGAGTTGTCCCTCTTTAGTTGTCTTCTGACCCTCGTCTATCAATTGATAGTCAAGATTATGTGTGCATTCGTTCATCGATGCCTATTACTCTTGTGGTCCGTCAAGCCATTCTATCGCGGAATGACTAGGAGAAACAAACTCCAGTACCTCTTCCATATCTAGGATTGGGTCAAAACAATTGTACTCCGCAGATCAAAATGCCAATCCAGCTTTTGCTCTGTTCTACCTTGGAGTATTACCATCTTTTATATCGGGATTGTTATAGGAATTGCACACCATCCTATGAACTCTTGGTACAGTAATACTTCTTGCCATCATTGTTCATTCCTCGGTTCCTGTGTTATTGTAACCGGAATGTCGACAAGTGAATCGTGATGTGTGAATTCAATACTCCTAGAAACCTTGTTGCTTGGTAGTTAATGGACAATAATTTCATTCTTAGCGTGTTGGTTTTGAATCATCATTCTAAGGTTGATCATGCTACCTAGTCCTTGTTCTCGGTGCACTCCTCGATCGATGAGTTAGGATTATTTCAAATCTTCGCTCTATTGATCATATCGTCTTGCCTCAAAAGGCAAGATTGTTCTCGAGCCTAGTAATATATCGGTGGTTCGTGATTTTCCGAAGATCTTCTCGGAAGTATTACCAGGTTGTCACCTGACTGCTGTGTTGAGATCGTGATCAAGTTGGTTTTTTGTGAACCACCCTTCTCCAAGAATCTGTGTTGGATATCCCTGAGCTAGTTGGCTAAGCTAGACAACAACTTGGAGAGTTGGAAGGTAAAAGCTTGCCTGACTTAGTTCGTTCCAAAGGGGTATTCTTGTGTAGTGTGTGTTGAAGAAAGATGATATCTTCATCGATTGGTCCCTGTGATCAGTTGCTGGATCTATTGTCTTATCAATCCTTTGATTTGAGTGTGGGCTATCGTCAAAACAAATCAGTACCAATGATGCTCGTAATGTTGTCTTACTCGTGGTTGATCCCTCGAGCATACACCCTTACATCTTTGGTCTGACCAATGCTATCACTTGTTCACTTAACTATGGAATTCCTTTTAAAAGGAAACCCGGATGAATTGTTGTTGAGCCCATTGACAACATCCTTATTCCCTCCATGATTTTGTTGAACATTAAGTTAGTGTTGGAAACTTTTGAAAGCATTTCTTCATGCTAGTTCATGGAGCAAATGTTCGGATGTAAGAAGTGACTTCCTCCAGTCCATGTGCATTTGATGCAAGTTGCCGCCGTGGATTCGAGAAAGTCAATGTTGTTTCCTTTGGAATCATCCCAAATCAGTCATGCATACGTGCGAAGTATTCTGTGGTTCGGAGACTTGCAACCTCCATTCTATATGGGTCCCTAGCACACCAAGCCACTAATTGATTTGTTCAAGATTAATAAGTTTTAAGTGCTAGTCCCGAAGGTACCAGACGGATTTGTACAAAACTTCGATATCCTCGCTGATGGTTCCCCCTCCTGAACTCAGTAGTGTTTTATTATAAGACTACTTTGTGGTCATGCTTGTCTTGGACAACGTGTTCACATGTTTGTAGCAGAACCAGCTCATGTTTTGGAGCTTGCTATCGTAGTTCATTCCCCGAGAATCTCGCAACGTCATCTCGTTGATCTGTGTTGCAAACTTTCATTTTTCTTCCCAGACTCGATGAGTCTGGAATATTCTGACACCAACCAGATCTGAATCTCAGGCAGATGTGATGGTTGGAACATTTCCCAAGAAATATAATATTGGTCTCACGATAACAGGTAAAGTGGATGTCGTGGCCAACACACCCCGCCGGGAGACCTAATATTGTAGTATCTTGATTGAGGAAGTTGGCCACCTCCCCATAGGGATTTCGTAGGATTACTCCCTAGTTGCCCCTATGGATTTCTGTGTTCCGAAGTCCGACCTTTTTACTTGATGTTCTAGATATCAAACCATATCTATGGGTGGACTACACTAGCACATCAAGGAGAACATTAGAAGCGGAGTGCTAAATGTCTCCCGGTCGATCATCCAGATTTTATTTCCTTGGCCCCGCCAAGGGTGAAATCTGAGAAGGTGTTATCTTCCTTTGCATCTGCATCGTCCATCATCATTCATCATGGTAGTAAGTTGTGTTGCCAGAATCCTTGACACGGATATTGGTAAAATCTTGATGAATATGGAAATGCTCAAGTTCTTGAGAGCACGCACAAGCGTTAGGTGTTACCGTCGACACTAACTAGGTTTGCTCTCAACTTCCTCGGTTATGCTATAACCATTCCAATAGTGGAATAACTCTCTATTGTTGAGCCTCTCCCCAGTTACTAGAATCATTCCCAGCATTTGCATTTTGTTCCCAGCTTGCACCGCCAATGTGTCATTCTACCATGGGTCCCTTCCATTTCCGGTGATAAGCAAAAATCATCCATTACGTTGTCTTCAACAAGGTAATCCACATCATCCAAGTTTGAGTATGCCATTCTACCGACCCCCTCCAAACGATCGCTCGAGAATTGTCTTAGGCTGGTTTAAAGAGTTTCAATGATCTCTGAATCAAAAGTAATTCTTTTTGCTACTTAAGGGAATATCTCTACGAGTCACGGTTTCGAAGGTGTCTCGTTGTGGTTTCATGGCAACTCAACTCCTCGCTACGTTGACAATCGATTACCACCTTCTTAAGCGTGAAATTGTTGTCTACCTAGTGAACCTTCGTCACCCGCTTCTTTCCACCCCTCTTGATGTGTATCTCGTGTCTCAACCCGAGAGAGGGTTCTATGTCTCATTCCGTGAGTTAATCCTGAGTTGTTCGATCTTCGAGGAGATCGACCCTTCTAGAGTCTCCTTCTTCCCTCCATGTCATGTTGACAGGATTTCTCAGAGCAAGACGACAAGACAAAGATGGTGTTCAAATCAATGTTCATTTGAAGTGCAACATGGATCGTGAAGATCGTACTAGTTCGCGTTTCCCTTTCATCCTACCCTACGCTTGAATCTCGAGACGAGATTCTTGTTTAGTGGGGGTGAGTTGTCACATCCCTAGCTTCTGGTAATGCTCTAGGCTAGCTCATGTGTGCATCATGTTTAAATTCTGACAATTTGAACTGAGAGAATTTTGGAAGCCTCAAAAACTTAAATAAAAGAGGGGCAAAAACCCTAGAAATCTCATTCATTGTTCCAAAATGTTCTTCTTAAATGTTTGATAATTTTTGGCAAGGGTTCTGGTCCCAACCAAAAATATTGAACATTTTTAAGGATTTATTTTTGGGATTTTGAATTTAAATCATTAGCTATTTGAATTTGAATTATATTCATATAATTAGAATATAATTTCAAATACCCCTGAAATATTTTATGAGCTTTTGGAAAAGTCCATCTAGCCAAATAAAATTATTCAGAGGAGTTTTTGGCATTGTTTGAATTTGTTTTAAAATTCAAAACAGTGGCAAAATAAATTAAACAGAACAAAATAGAAAACAAAAAAAATAAAACAGAGAGCAGAAGCTTACCTAACTCACCTGCAGCCCACCTGGCGCCCACCAACCGGCCCAGCCGGCCCAGCCCACCTCCTCCCCCTTGTCCTCTTCCTCCTCTGCCAGGAGGACGAACAGAGGTGAGGCGTGGCGCGCGCCGACGCTGCCTCGGCCACCTCCTGCTTCCCGGCCACCTCCTGCTTCCCCTGGCCTCCCTAGCGACGCCACGAGGACGCCTCGTGTCCCCTCGCCCCTCTTCCTTCCTCGCTGCTCCCTCTCTCTTCCCCGAACACTCTCCCCCTCCTCTGTTCCCCTCACCGAACGCGCCCGCCGCCGCCGACGAGAACCACCGCGGCCAGGGTCTCTCCCTCGTTCCCTTGAGCAGCCCAGAGGCTCCGCCTCGACCCCCTCTTCCTCTCCACCGAGCCACGAGGTCCCGGACGCGCTGCAACACCGCCACCATCGCCGTTCCCCTCGCCGGCCACCGGAGATCGCCGCCGTCAATTCTCCGTCGCAGAAGCGTCCCCGAGCTCCCCGAGGCCACCGTCGCAACCACCGTCAGCTACCGCTCCTTCTCCCCCTCTCCGTTCTCTCGTTTGCACGCCGCAGCTACCACTTTGCCGACGACCGGAGCTCGCTGCCGCCGGCCATGTTGCCGTCGCGGCCATGGCTTGTTTCGGTTGCGTCCGAGCACGGCTTTGAGCTCGTGGGGCTCACAGGAAGCCCATGCGCAGCTCAGCTTGTCCAAACCCCACCAGGTCCTCGCGCCCGTTACCACCCGAACTCCGGCGCCGCCGCGAGCTCCGTTCCGACGAGCCCCGGCGTTCCCGCAGCCTCCCACCTACCCCATCAGATGCGGGAGAGCCCGGGCTACGCCCCGGTGCCCTCAGCCGCCGCCTCCGTCGCCTTTAGCGCAAGTCCGGCGCGTTGCCGCCGCCATTTTGGTTGCCGCCGGCGTAAGTCCGGCGATGATGACGTGGGCATCATTAGCGGCTAACCCCCCCCCCCCCACACACACACACACTAACCAACCCCCTAGGCCACTGACTGTGGGCCCCACCCCTGGTCAAACCTCAGTTAGCGCTGGGTTTGACCGGGATTAGCTCCTGTGTCACTGACGTGTGGCCCCCACACGTCAGGTTTGACCTGGGGCGCCCAGTTGACCCTGCTGACGTCACTGTGACGTGGGGCTGACGCAATAAGTATTTTCTGGATTTAATTTAATTCTGAAATTCCAGAAAATGCCTAAAACTTCTAAAAATCATAGAAAATTAACCGTAATTCCAAATTAAATAAATTATATATGAAAAATTATCAGAAAAATTCAAGGAATCCATCTGTACCATTTTCATGCATGTTAGAACAACTTATAGCTGCTGTTTAGCACAAATCAATTAAGGGCATTTAAATAATCACATATGGAGTTTGAATTTGAATCTTGTATTCAAACCAACTTCATTTAATCTGTTGCTAGTTGCATTAGCTCAAAACACATTCATTTTGCCATGTCATGATCATGCATCATATTGTGCATTGCATTGATTGTGTTCCCTTCTGTGTTGCCGGTATTTGTCCCCTCTCGATAGACGTGATACCGATGATGTGATCGTTGACACTGATGAAGACTCAACGTTATCTTCAGAAGTGCCAGGCAAGCAAAACCCCCTTGTTCATTCCGATAAAATCCCACTCTCTCGCTCCTGCTCTCTTTTACTGCATTAGGACAACATCGATTCATCTGTTACTTGCTGCGGTAGCTGAACCCCTTTATCCTCTGCATGACCTGTCATTCCACAGTAATTAGATGAAACCCACTAGCATGAGTAGGAGTTGTTTGAGCCATGATGTGCCTACTCATTCATGTTTGTTTGTCATGCCTGCTACTGCTTAGAGTTGAGTCAGGTCTGATTCATCGGGGATGAATCAGAGGAGTGTGAACATGTCCTACTATGTGTGAGCTAAGTGTGTGAACACGATTTGGTAAAAGGTATCGGTGAGAGGCCATGTAGGAGTACATGGTGGGTTGTCTCATTAAAGCCGTCCTCAGGAACTGAGTTCTGTGTTTGTGGTCCATGATTCAGCTACTACCATACATTGGGCCCTGAAATACGACCCCGCTCGACTTCTTATTCACCCTAGTCCTCTGTCCAGGAATTGCAAGTAGTTTCTGGTGTTTGTAGTATGCTGGAGGCCGTGGACAGCGCTGACCATAGGGGTGGGCTGTGATGCGGTAGGCACGTGGCCGGGTAAACCGGGCGCCCATTTGGTGTCACGGAACCCTGTTCACATCGTTTGGGGCTGTGAGCGAAACTCCGGCCGGATCTCCTCATGGATGGAACCCGAATAGGCGATAAACCTGGACTAGAGACTTGACTGTTTAGGTAGGTCGTGGTCTACACCCACGTCGGCTTTCACTTGAAGTCTGCCGAGCACATGTCATGTGCAGACGCTAAGTGGTGGAAACATGTATGAAGAAGTACACCCCTGCAGGGTTAACATCATCTATTCGAATAGCCGTGTCCGTGGTAAAGGACTTCTGGGTTGCTTATATCAGTTCATAGACAAGTGAAAGTGGATACTCTAAAATACGCAAGATAAGCGTGAGTGCTATGGATGGCGTTCTCGTAGGGAGACGGGAGCGGATCCATAGTGGTGTATTGATATGGTGAATATGTGGACTCGTGTGCGCCACCTCAAAAGAGTTACATTGCAGTCGTAGTTTAGGATAGCCACCGAGTCAAAGCTGGCTTGCTGCAGTTAAACCCCACCATCCCTTTATTGATAATGATGCATATGTAGTTAGTTCTGATGTAAGTCTTGCTGGGTACATTTGTACTCACGTTTGCCTATTTTATGTTTTGTGCAGAGAGACTTCAGTCTCACTAGTAGTTCCGCGTGGACTTCGACGTTTAGCTTGTTACCTCAGCTACGATCTTGTGCCCTCGGCAGGATCTGATAGATAGTCAGGCTTCTCAGCCTTTTTCATTTATAGATGTCTGTACTCAGACATGATAGCTTCCGCTTGTGCTTTGACTTGTATGCTCTGATTGTTGGGTCATGAGACCCCTGTTTGTAATATCTCGCTCCTCGGAGCCTATTGATAAATTACTTGAGTCGTAGAGTCATGTTGTGATGCCATGTTGTATTTGCACATATCGAGCATATTGTGTGTATGTTATTGAAATGCTTGGTATGTGTGGGATCTGACCATCTAGTTGTTTATCTTTAGTAGCCTCTCTTACGGGGAAATGTCTCCTAGTGTTTCCACCGAGCCATGGTAGCTTGCTACTGCTCCGGAACACTTAGGCTGGCCGGCATGTGTCCTTCTTCGTTCCTGTGTCTGTCCCTTCGGGGAAATGTCACGCGATGAATACCGGAGTCCTGTTAGCCCGCTACAGCCCGGTTCACCGGAGTCCTGCTAGCCCAGTGCTACAGCCTGGTTTCACTCGCTGATGACCGACACGTTCGATGCTGGGTCATGGATGCCTATCCCTGTAAGTCTGTGCCACTTTGGGTTTACGACTAGCCATGTCAGCCCGGGCTCCTTATCATATGGATGCTAGCGACACTGTCATATACGTGTGCCAAAAGGCGCAAACGGTCCCGGGGTAAGGTAAGGCGACACCCGTGGGAATACCGTGCGTGAGGCCGCAAAGTGATATGAGGTGTTACATGCTAGATCGATGTGGCATTGAGTCGGGGTCCTGACAGCCGTTTTGGAGGGGTGTTGGGCTGCAACACACACGAGGCCTTTGCGGTTCCCCGGTTAACCGTTGGAGTATCAAACGGACTCCAAATGGCACGAAATTTGACAGGCGGTCTACTGGTGGTGTACCAAGGCTGCTTGGCAAATCTCGGTCCATTCCGAGAATGTTTAACACCCGCTCATGAAAAGAGACAATAGGGTGGCGCTGGAGGACGTAGGAGTGTCAGATTGCAAAACGGACAACGGGGAAAATGCTCGGATGCATGAGACGAACACGCATGCAAATGTGATGCACATGATGACATGATATGAAATGCATGACATGGACAAAATGCAAAACAAATACAAGCCCAACCACGAAGGGAAACTCATAACTTAGAGCCGAAAACGGCAAGAGTTGGAGTACAAATATGGCAAGTTACTTCCGGGGCGTTACAACACTCCACCACTACGAAAGGATCTCGTCCCGAGATCTACGACTGAAAGAACTCCGGATATTCGGAATGGAGGTGGTCCTCGCGTTCCCATGTGGCTTCTCGGTCGGAATGGTGTGACCACTTCACTTTCAGGAATTTGATAGACTTGTTGTGAGTCTTGCGCTCAGTTTCTTCAAGAATAGCAACGGGATGCTCATGATAAGACATGTCTTCTTGGAGATCAATCTCTTCGAAGTTGATGGTGCGCTCAGGAGTCTTGAAGCACTTGCAAAGCTGAGACACGTGAAACACGTCGTGCACATTTGCAAAGTTGGACGAAAGATGAAGTTGATAGGCGAGATCACCTCTTTTGCCAATGATCTTGAAAGGACCCACGTATCTAGGGGCAAGGTTCCCTTGATACCGAAGTGATGAGTGCCTTTCATTGGAGAGACGCGGAGGTAGACATGGTCTCCGATCTCGAAAGCCAAGTCGTGATGCTTGCTACCATAGTAACTCTTCTGGCGCGATTGCGCGGCTTTGAGATTTTCACGGATGACTTTACACATTTCTTCAGCTTCTATGATTAAGTCATTGCCAAGAAGTTGGCGTTCACCAGTCTTTGACCAATTTAGAGGAGTACAGCACTTTCTGCCATAGAGAATCTCGAATGGGGCCTTGCCCGAACTCACTTGGAAGATGTTGTTGTAGGAGAACTCGGCATATGGAAGACAATCTTCCCACTTCATACCGAAGGAAATGACACAAGCCCTGAGCATATCTTCAAGGATTTGATTGACTCACTCGACTTGGCCACTAGTTTGAGGATGGAAGGTTGTGCTGAAGCGAATGTTGGTGCCCATGGCCTTCTGAAAGGAGTCCCAGAACTTAGAAGTGAAGATGCTTCCATGATCTGAAGATATCAACTGTGGAATGCCATGCAAGGAGACAATCCTGGAGGTCTATAGCTCTGCCAACTGTGCTGATGTGATAGATTCTTTGGTAGGAAGGAAATGAGCCACCTTAGTAAGCTTGTCGATGACAACAAAGATAGCATCATTTCCGCGCTTGGACTTGGGAAATCCAGTCATGAAGTCCATCTCAATATGGTCAAACTTCCATTCTGGAATAGCAAGAGGTTGGAGGAGACCAGCTGGTCATTGGTGTTCTGCTTTCACCCTTCTGCAGACATCACATTCATTCACGAACTGAGCAATTTCTCGCTTCATTCGCGTCCACCAATACGACTGCTTGAGGTCATGGTACATCTTTGTACTTCCCGGATGAATGGATAGAAGGTAATTGTGCGCCTCATTCATAATGACTTTACGTAGATCACCCTTAGGAACTACAATTCGATCCTTGAAGAATAGAGTATCTTTGTCATCAAGGCGATAGCACTTGTACTTGGGTTGGCTCTTCGTGATCCCATTTTTCACCTTCTTCACCATGGCATCAAGAAGTTGTGCCTCACGAATTTGATCTTCCAAAGTAGGAGAGACTTGGAGGTTGGCAAGAAAGCCTTGAGGAACAACTTGGAGATTCAGCTTGCGGAAAGCTTCACAAAGGTCCAGTTGGAAGGGCTTGAGAATAAGGCTGTTGCAGTAAGCCTTCCTGCTCAAAGCATCTGCAATGACATTGGCCTTGCCTGGAGTATATTCAATACTCGGATTGTATTCTTGAATCATTTCGACCCAACGAGTCTGCCTGAGGTTGAGGTTGGGTTGAGTGAAGATGTACTTGAGGCTCTTATGATCAGTGAAGATGTCCACTTTCCTTCCCAACAAGAGATGTCTCCACGTTAATAGAGCATGGACAACTGCCGCCAACTTGAGGTCATGAGTGGGGTAGTTCTTTTCGTTGGGCTTCAACTGGCGAGAGGTATAAGCCACAACTTTCTTCTCTTGCATTAAGACAGCACCGAGACCTTGTAGGGAGGCATCACAGAAAACTTCGAATGGTTTGGATTCATCAGGAGGAGTCAAAACAGGAGCTATGACTAACTTCTCTTTGAGGGTGTTGAAAGCCACGCCACACTCAGGCGTCCAGACATACTTGACATGCTTCTGAAGGAGGTTGGAAAGAGGCTTTGCAATCTTAGAGAAATTCTCAATGAATCTTCGACAATAGCTTGCAAGCCCAAGGAAACCGCGGAGCTGCTTGACATTCTGAGGCGGTTCACAGTTCACAATTGCAGACACCTTCTCAGGATTAACAGCAATGCCCTTGGTGGAGATTATATGACTAAGGTAGAGAACCTCATCAAGCCAGAACTCACACTTTGAAAACTTCGCATAGAATTGATGCTCTCTAAGTTTGTCGAGTACCAATCTCAAATGCTTGGCATGATCCTCCTTATTCTTGGCAAAGACCAAAATATCATCGAGATACACCAGGATGAAATCATTTGTGTAAGGGTTGAAGATGAAGTTTATCATGCGAGAGAATGTTAGAGGAGCATTGACAAGGCCGAAAGACATGACAGTATATTCATAAGAACCATAGCTTGTTCTGAATGTTGTCTTGGGGATACCTTGTTCACGAATGCGAATCTGATGATAACCCATACGAAGGTCAAGCTTGGAGAAGACTTGGGCACCCTTAAGTTGCTCCAAAAGCTCATTGATGTTGGGGAGTGGGTACTTGTTCTTTATTGTTTTCTTGTTCAAAGGACGATAGTCGACGCAGAGTCGTTCTGTTCCATCTTTCTTCTTGACAAAAAGAACACCATGACGGGGTTATGTACCTAGGGTAGGGTCACGGACCTGTCCCAAGTAACTTACCCTAGGACATCCCTAGAAGAGGTCGCCTTCCAGTCGACCAACGAGGGTTCACTCGACCAACGAGGACACACTCGACTGGCCTGAAGGACTCGACCACGAAGACGCACTCGACCACCAGGAGGTCAAGAGGCACTCTGCACCGCAACGGCCTGTAATTAAGTAGACTTTATGATAGTAAAGGCACTTTATGTGGGGCGTTACCAGTAACGCCCCAGACTTAACTCACCTTAAACCTTCTCCTACGTGGGCTGGCTGGGGTCCTGGCGCACTCTATATAAGCCACCCCCCTCCACAGGCAGAAGGGTTCGGCACCTTGTAATCCATACATTCATAATCCACTCGACCGCCTCCGGGCTCCGAGACGTAGGGCTGTTACTTCTTCCGAGAAGGGCCTGAACTCGTACATCCCTTGTGCTTACAACCTCTCCATAGCTAGGACCTTGCCTCTCAATACCTACCCCCCACTCTACTGTCAGGCTTAGAACCACGACAGTTACTCGGTTTTCTCGTTTCCGAACGGGGAATCGACGCCAACCCAGAAAAGATTGGCACTATTCTCCGAATGAAACGCCCTGTGCGAGTGCACGATGTCCAGAAGCTTACTGGATGCTTGGCCGCATTAAGTCGATTCATCTCGCGACTCGGTGAAAAGGCATTGCCTCTTTACCGACTGATGAAGAAGGCTGACAAGTTCGAGTGGACTCCAGAAGCTGATGCAGCGTTTGCCGAGCTAAAAGCTCTGCTCTCCACCCAGCCGGTGCTTGCTGCTCCAATCAGCAAAGAGCCTCTGTTGCTCTACATCGCAGCCACAGGACAAGTCGTCAGTACTGTGCTAACGGTCGAGCGGGAAGAAGAAGGAAAAGCTCTCAAAGTTCAGCGTCCAGTGTATTATTTGTCTGAAGTCTTGACTCCATCCAAGCAGAGATATCCTCATTATCAGAAGCTTGTGTATGGAATATACATGACCACGAAGAAGGTTGCTCATTATTTCTCTGACCATTCAATCACAGTCGTCAGCGACGCTCCACTATCAGAGATTTTGCACAACAGAGATGCAACTGGTCGAGTGGCCAAATGGGCGATTGAACTTCTTCCCCTTGATATCAAGTTTGAGGCAAAGAAAGCCATTAAGTCCCAGGCAATAGCAGATTTCCTAGCCGAGTGGGTCGAACAGCAACAGCCGACTGAAGTTCACTCGGAGCATTGGACTATGTTTTTCGATGGCTCTAAGATGTTGAATGGTTCCGGTGCTGGGGTTGTCCTGGTTTCCCCCAGAGGAGATAAGCTCAGATATGTGCTCCAGATTCACTTTGATTCCTCCAACAATGAGGCAGAATATGAGGCCCTCCTATATGGGTTGCGCATGGCCATTTCACTCGGCGTCCGTCGCCTAATGGTTTATGGCGACTCAGATTTAGTGGTCAACCAAGTGATGAAAGAGTGGGACGTAAGAAGCCCAGCCATGACTGGATACTGCAGTGCAGTGAGGAAGCTGGAGAAAAAGTTCGAGGGGTTGGAGCTCCATCATATACCCCGACTGAAGAATCAAGCAGCTGATGATCTAGCAAAGATAGGTTCCAAGAGAGAAGCCATTCCGAGTGGTGTGTTCTTGGAGCATATACACACTCCATCAGTCAAAGAAGATCCTTTTACCGAAGAAACTCCGCAGCCCAAGAGTGCCATAGATCCGACTGAAGTTGAAGTCCCAGCGGTGGTCGACTTGATCATGGAGGTTTTGGTAGTCATTCCCGACTGGACGATTCCATATGTTGCATATATCTTGAGGAAAGAACTTCCGGAGGACGAGGAAGAGGCTCGACAGATCGTCCGTCGATCTAAGGCCTTTACCGTCATCAAAGGACAATTATACAGAGAGAGCGCGACTGGAGTCGGACAGAAGTGCATTACGCCAGAAGAAGGTCGACTCATCCTCAACGATATTCACTCAGGAACCTGTGGTCATCATGCGTCCTCTCGGACCATCGTGGCAAAAGCGTACCGAGCCGGATTTTACTGGCCCAAGGCGAATGAGATGGCAAAGGAGATAGTAGATAAGTGCGAAGGATGTCAGTTCTACTCGAATATGTCGCACAAGCCTGCGTCAGCTTTGAAGACCATCCCACTCGTCTGGCCTTTTGCAGTTTGGGGGCTGGACATGATCGGTCCTTTGAGAACAGGACGAAGTGGCTTCACGCATGTACTGGTGGCAGTCGACAAGTTCACCAAGTGGATCGAAGCTAAACCGATCAAGAGCCTCGACACCGGTACTGCTGTTAGCTTCATCAGGGAACTGGTATTCAGATATGGAGTCCCGCATAGCATCATCACGGATAATGGGTCGAACTTTGACTCAGAGGAATTCAGAACCTTCTGCAACTCCCAAGGCACGCGGGTCGACTACGCGTCGGTCGCCCATCCGCAGTCGAATGGACAAGCAGAGCGAGCTAATGGACTGATTCTCAAGGGGCTGAAACCGCGACTGATGCGTGATCTCAAACACGCGGCTGGAGCTTGGGTCGATGAACTTCCATCTGTGCTCTGGGGACTGCGGACCACGCCCAATCGGTCGACCGGAAGAACTCCATTCTTCTTGGTCTACGGAGCCGAAGCAGTCTTGCCAAGTGATCTTCTCCACAATGCTCCTCGAGTCGAAACCTACGATGAAGCAGAAGCTGAACAAGCGCGGCAGGACGCAGTCGACCTTTTAGAGGAAGAAAGGGAGATGGCTCTGATCCGGTCGACCATCTACCAACAAGATCTGCGCCGTTTCCACGCTCGAAATGTGAGAGGTCGAGCCTTCCAGGAAGGGGATCTGGTTCTCCGAGTGGATCAGCACAAACCACATAAGCTTGCTCCTTCTTGGGAAGGCCCTTTCATCGTCACCAAGGTTCTCCACAACGGGGCATACCGTCTTTACAACGTCGAGCATAATATCGACGAGCCCCGAGCTTGGAACGCGGAGCTACTCCGCCCGTTTTACACTTAAGTTGTATCACTCGGATGAGTTGCAATAAAGAGCTTCTGTAATTCATGGGTTTAGAAATAATTGTGTCGGCACTTTTTCTTTTTGTCCACATAAAAACTCCCCCTCAGTGGGTGGCTTAGCTGCGAATCCGTTTCGCCTAAGTTTGGAAAAATCCTGTCGAGTGGTGAGCCAGACTCTCACTCGGAGGCTTAGCTGCGAATCCGTTTCGCCTAAGTTATAAAAATCCTGTCGAGTGGTGAGCCAGACTCTCACTCGGAGGCTTAGCTGCGAATCCGTTTCGCCTAAGTTATAAAAATCCTACCGAGTGGTGAGCAATCCTCTCACTCGGGGGCTTAGCTGCAGTCCAAGCACTCGCCTAAGTTATAAAAATCCTACCGAGTGGTGAGCAATCCTCACACTCGGGGGCTTAGCTGCAGCCTCGTGCTCACCTAAGTTATCAAAATCCTGTCGAGTGGTGAGCCAGACTCTCACTCGGAGGCTTAGCTGCGAATCCGTTTCGCCTAAGTTATAAAAATCCTACCGAGTGGAGAGCAATCCTCCCACTCGGGGGCTTAGCTGCAGTCCAAGCACTCGCCTAAGTTTATCAAAATCCTACCGAGTGGTGAGCAATCCTCTCACTCGGAGGCTTAGCTGCAGTCCAAGCACTCGCCTAAGTTATAAAAATCCTACCGAGTGGAGAGCAATCCTCCCACTCGGGGGCTTAGCTGCAGTCCAAGCACTCGCCTAAGTTTATCAAAATCCTACCGAGTGGTGAGCAATCCTCTCACTCGGAGGCTTAGCTGCAGTCCAAGCACTCGCCTAAGTTATAAAAATCCTACCGAGTGGTGAGCAATCCTCCCACTCGGGGGGCTTAGCTGCAGTCCAAGCACTCGCCTAAGTTTATCAAAATCCTACCGAGTGGTAAGCCAGCCTTCCACTCAGAGGCTTAGCTGCAGCCTCGTGCTCGCCTAAGTTATAAAAATCCTACCGAGTGGTGAGCAATCCTCTCACTCGGGGGCTTAGCTGCAGTCCAAGCACTCGCCTAAGTTTATCAGAATCCTACCGAGTGGTAAGCCAGCCTTCCACTCGGAGGCTTAGCTGCGGCCTCGTGCTCGCTTAAGTTATAAAAATCCTACCGAGTGAAGAGCGATCCTCACGCTCGAAGGCTTAGCTGCAGTCCAAGCGCTCGCCTAAGCATAGGCACCTTGCTTTGAACCTGCAAAGGACATTTTGAGCCGAAGGCAATCATATTCAAACGCCGAATTCAAGTTCGAATCGATGTCTAAGGGAACCAAAAGTGCTCAGGCGTCAAGCCTGTTAAAGTTTGTCGGATACAATTCCACTCGGCATACCGAGGCAAATTTAAAAGAGTCGAGCCATAAGAAGTTTTTTACCCCTCCTGTGGAGGGCTGGAAGGTGCGACGAATTCATCAAGGTCGATCCCGTCGGCGATCCGAGTGGCAGCTGCAAGGAAAGTCTCCATGAAGGACCTAAAGTCGTGCTTCTTGGTATTGGCCACCCGAAGAGCCGCCAGCTTCTCCTCTCGTGCATCCTTGCAGTGGACTCGGGCCAGACACAGAGCAACATCTGCACCACACCGAGCTGAGGACTTCTTCCATTCCTGCACTCGACCAGGGATCGTGTTCAAGCGGGCCATTAATGACTCAAGGTCATTCTGAAGTGTCTCCTCAGGCCAGAGCGTCGAGTCGATGCGAGATGTGGCGGCCTTCAACCTTGCGAGATAATCCACGACGGATGCAACGCGAGATTCCAGTCGGAAGATATCCATGGCAACTTCGTCATTTACCGGAGAATTGACAGGGTCAAGGTTTGGCTCCAGTCGGCTGGTTTCTTCTTCAAAGTTTTGACAAAATTCTGCAAGAGTGATCACTAAGTCAAGGGGATAGTCGAATGGAAGAGGCCACAGTCAGAAATACTTGCCAAACATGGAGGTTTACCTTCGAGCATAAGAAACAGCTTCTTGGCAAAGCCACTCAGGAAGGCCTCCAGCGCAGTCTTCTTCTCAGTCAATTTGCTGACTTGATCGGTCAAGGCAGCTTTGTCGGTTCTCAGTCGACTGACTTCTTTGTTGGCAATCCCAAGAGCAGTTTTCAGGTTGGTATTGTCCTGTTCAAGCTTGGTGACTGAAGCTAACTTCTCGTCAGCAAGCTTGATCTTCTCAGTTAGCTCAAGGTCTTTCTTCTGCTGGGCCTCCTTTACCTTACCTGCAAGACACAGCATGATCTGATGTTGAAACAAGCAAGAGGAAAAGCAGTTGTCAAGGTCTCACCAAACATACCTTCAGTCTCCTCCTTCGCCTTTGTCAGCTTCTCCTGAACCAGCTTCAAGCTCAGCTCGACTTGAGTGTGTTTCTGTTCTAGCTCTGAGTAGCGAGCCACAAGATCACAGGAGTTCTGCAAAGAACCAATCGACCAAACGTCAAAAATAATTCACTTCCGAGTGAAAAAGGGAAAAACACACGTTTCTAAGACTACAGCCGAATACAAGCATTCGACCGTAGTCTCGGGGACTACACCCAGTGGGTGCACTCAGCGTGCCCCCACTAATCCTGTTGAAGACAAAGTCGACCAGTCGACCTCAAAAAAAAAAAAAAAGTGTGTGCGAGACGCATTATCTAAGACTGTGATCAACTGCAAGCAGTCGACCACAGTCTCGGGGACTACACCCAGTGGGTGCACTCAGCGTGCCCCCACCGGTTTGCGAAATCCAGTCGACCAGTCGACTGATAGAAAGATCGACATTATAAAGCCTAAGGCCGACTGCCAGCAGTCGACCCTAGCCTTGGGGACTACACCCAGCGGGTGCACTCAGCGTGCCCCCGCTAACACGGAGTTTATTCAACACTCCCAGTGGGTAACCAATATAAATCCTGGAAAAGAAAAGTTTTTGGGAGCGTATCCAACAGAACAAACAGCAGTCGACTGACCTGGACATTGCTTTGGAGGGCAGAGCTGGCGTCATAGGCTGCTTGACTCGCATCCCGGATGGTCTTCAACTGCTCCATCATGAGTCCCGCCTGGCGTATCGCCTCCTTCGCCGCACCAGCTTGGTCCTCTGGGACGTGGTGAGTCGTGAAGAGGGAAGGCTGCTGAGCACTCGTCAGTGGGGTCGCGAAGGTCACCGTGTGTCGAGTGGTGTTCTCTCCCTCCACAGTCAGAATTTCAGGCGCTGACGCATCCTGAGACACCTTGCCGGCAGGCGCTTTCCGACTCCTCCTGTGCTTCAGCGGCTCCTCATCCTCATCATCATCAGGCAGATCGATAACAGTGTTGGGTGGAGCTACAGAGAAGTGTCAGGATCAGAGATCGCGAGTCAGTCGACTAAGTATGGTATTAAGAACACGGCACCTGGATTCGAAGTTGCGGCATCCTCCATCTCGTGGTCATCGGCCCGGGTCGAGGTCTCAGAAGTAGCAGCACTGCAGCTCCAAAGGATCAGTCGACTAACATCAGTGTCGACCAGAGATAAAGTTCGCATAAGAATAAGAAAATATGAACAAGACTATTACCCTGAAATGGTGGGGATGGACACCTTCATCTTCGGCAGAAGCTTGGCCGGCTTCGATGAGGCCGCCCTGGGCTGCTTCGGCGCCTTTTCAGTCGGCGCCGGAGAGGTGGTCCGAGGGCGCTTGGTCGACTGGGCAGCGGTCGCTACCCCCTTACCACGTTCGGTCGAGGGGTCGTGGACAAGTTTCGACCGCCTTTCTGAGCGCGGTGGAACGACCTCCTCCTCCTCTTCTTCCTCGTCCTCGAGGTCATCTTCATCACCTTCATCATCATCATCGTCGTCGTCATCCCCTGCAGCATCCGAGTCCCATTCCTCCTCTCCCTGGCTCTCGCCCCCGCTCGCCTCACCTCCGCTCGCCTCGCCCCCGCTCGCCTCGCCTTCTTCAGTCGAAGTTTGTGCCCCATTGGGCATCGAGTACAGCTCGGTGAAGGCCTAGCAGTCGCCCAAACAACGATCAGTCGACCAGTCGACAGGATCGGCAAGAATGAATACAACAAAGACACGACGGAAAGCAGAGCAAGTGTACCTTGTTTGGGACGTTGTCGTGGTCGAGTGGAGGAATCCTTCTGGCTCCGCGCGGGTTGTCCCTGTTCCCGGTAACGGCTACCATCCACCTTTCCAGAGTGACATCGTCGACTTCTTCTGGATGGACTCTGGTCTCGTCCGCGGGCCCACAGTACAACCACATGCAGTGGCTCCGGAACTGGAGAGGTTGGATGCGGCGCTTGAGGAAAACCTCCAAGAGGTCCATGCCTGTCACTCCGTCCCGAACCAGCTGCACCACTCGCTCCATCAACATCTTCACGTCGGCTTTCTCCTCCGGAATCAGCTTCAGAGGGGAGGGCTTGTTCACTTGGTCCATGGTAAATTGAGGGAGTCCACTCGACTGCCCTGGCGTCGACTGGACCTGGCAGTAGAACCAAGTCGACTGCCAGCCCCTGACGGACTCGGGAAAAGACATGGGCGGGAATGTGCTATTGTTCCTCACCTGAATCCCCAGGCCCCCACACATTTGGACGACTCGGGTCTTCTCGTCACCTGGGCTCGCCTTCTTCACGGTCTGAGAGCGACACGTGAAGATACGTTTGAACAAACCCCAGTGCGGTCGACAGCCCAAGAAACCCTCGCACATGGACACGAACGCAGCAAGGTAGGCAATGGAGTTTGGGGTAAAGTGGTGGAGCTGCGCTCCAAAGAAATTCAGGAAACCCCGGAAGAAAATGCTCGGTGGCAAGGAAAACCCCCGATCGACATGAGTGGCCAGGAGCACACACTCACCCTCTTCTGGCTGTGGCTGCCACTCCTTCCCCGGCAACCTCGCAGCTCCGTGAGGGATCAAGCCCTCGTCGGCCATGTCGAGGAGGTCCTTCTCCGTGATGGTCGACTGGATCCAGTCGCCTTGGACCCAGCCTTTCGGCAGGCGGGATCTGGACGAAGATCCTCGGCGGCTTGTGGATCTCCCCTTCGCCTTCTCCGATGCCGATGCCTTCTTGGCACGCTCCAGCGCCGCCGTCTTCTCCTTGGCCATGGTCGCCGGTGGGATGCACGAAGGAGAGCGGTGCGGAGGCGAGAGCAGGCACGCTGAGCAGGGAGGAAGGGAGCAGAGGGAAAGAGGGAGAATGCGGAGGCGCAGCACAGAAATCCTCGCCGGGCACATTTATAAGGTCCCTTCCGAGTGGCTGACGTGTGGGCCCGGTCGATCTAATCATATCTGTGAGCAGTTATGGAGACTGGATACGTGGCGAAAAAGGCGGCGCGGAGATCGAGGCGTCTACGCCCCGTCCCATCCGAACGCCGCGGTCCGCCCCGCTTCGCGCGCGCCCCCGAATTTCGCACCCCGCAGAATCCGCGAACAACAAATCTGCCTGTCAGACGCGGCGATTCCGGCGATCCGTCGCTCGGAGATCGACGAAGTTCGAAAGATCACTCGACGCAAAAATAGAATGGATCGAGTCGACCGAAGACGAATTGCTCCTTGTCAACGAAGAGATTCTTTGATCCAGAACAGCGCACAACTAGAGCGCAAAGGTTAATCGGAAACGACGTCAACTCCTCCTTCACTCGAAGCCTCAATCCATTCGGGGGCTAATGACGGGGTTATGTACCTAGGGTAGGGTCACGGACCTGTCCCAAGTAACTTACCCTAGGACATCCCTAGAAGAGGTCGCCTTCCAGTCGACCAACGAGGGTTCACTCGACCAACGAGGACACACTCGACTGGCCTGAAGGACTCGACCACGAAGACGCACTCGACCACCAGGAGGTCAAGAGGCACTCTGCACCGCAACGGCCTGTAATTAAGTAGACTTTATGATAGTAAAGGCACTTTATGTGGGGCGTTACCAGTAACGCCCCAGACTTAACTCACCTTAAACCTTCTCCCACGTGGGCTGGCTGGGGTCCTGGCGCACTCTATATAAGCCACCCCCCTCCACAGGCAGAAGGGTTCGGCACCTTGTAATCCATACATTCATAATCCACTCGACCGCCTCCGGGCTCCGAGACGTAGGGCTGTTACTTCTTCCGAGAAGGGCCTGAACTCGTACATCCCTTGTGCTTACAACCTCTCCATAGCTAGGACCTTGCCTCTCAATACCTACCCCCCACTCTACTGTCAGGCTTAGAACCACGACACACCACAACCCCATGGAGATGAACTCGGTCTTATCAGACCCATACGCTCTTATTCATCGAGTTGTTTCTTCAACTCCCTCAACTCTTCTGGTCCAAGCTTGTAAGGACGTTTGCAAACAGGTTCCGTGCCAGGCTCAAGATCGATAACGAATTCAATTGGCCGGTGAGGAGGCATTCCTAGAAGCTCTTCTGGAAAGACGTCTTGATATTCACAAACGATTGGAATATGAGAGATGGCATTCAACTCGCCCTTCTCATTGAGAGAAAACAGTTGAATGGTATCATCACGAGCGGCATAGATGATCACATCCTCAGACGAGTGTGTTAATTGAATCTGCCTGGCAGCACAATCAAGTTGAGCCTTGTGCATAGAAAGCCAGTCCATGCCGAGAATAGATCAATATCCGAGTCACCAAGGACCATTGGAGAAGATAGAAATCTATAGTCACCCATCTTGATAGAAACATTTGGGATCATCGTGGTAGCCCTCATAGACTTGCCCGGAGAAACCACTCCCATGGGTTTACCCAACATTTCCGAAACGAAGTTGTCGTGGAATTGTCACGGCAGATGTCCTAGAGCAAGTACTTAGTCATATGGCCATCGCACTAGGAAGCTTAAAGGGGTTAATCAGGACAAAGGACACGAGAGAGTTTTATACTAGTTCGGCCCCTTACAATGAAGGTAAAAGCCTACGTCTAGTTGGGATTGGTATTGCTGAGGTTTCGATCACCAAGAGGCTTAACTCACCGGCTTGGTTATCGACTTGTTGTTTCTTGCCCTAAGCCGCCACTGGGTCATCCCCTTATATACATGGGTTGATGCCTGGTGGCCTACAGAGTCCTGGCCGGCTTATAAACGTGTCCGGCTCAGTAACTTCCTTCACATGCCTTTCTTTACAAGTCTTTCCTTACATATGGCGGTTCATAATATCAGGCCTTAAACCGCCTTCAGGCCTTTGGGCCTTCTATAAGTCTTAATAAACTACAATCTTGAATGTTTACTGGGCTTCTTGCGTGACCCGCCATTGAGGCTGACCTGGCCCCTCCTAGGCGGATCTCAACTGATAGTAATATCCCCAACATTAGGCCCCAGGTTGACTTTGAACTTTGTTCTCTGTCAATTTTCCATACTTAGCAAAAAATCCATCTTCTTATCTTACCGAAATTTCCTTGTAACCCGTCGTGACGTCATCTCTTGGAAACGCGAAAAAACTTTCATGACGTCATCCTCCAACGGATCTTTTATCTTTAATGTTTCTCGAGAATCGAGGCACCTGTATAGCTGGATAACCATTTATTTGGCTCTTCCTTGATCTTCGCACCTGTCTGTTCACCTTTTCCCTTATAAATAGGCTCGCCCCGACCTTCCTCATTCTTCTCTCTCTCTCTCCATCTTCTTCCTCTCGCGACCCTGCTACTGTTCGAGCTTCGCCGCCGCCGTGCTCCTCCTCCATCTCCGTCAACCTTGGCTGCTGCATCAACCCGAGTTGGTTCAGAGAAATGGCGTTGACCTCTGTAGAAGATCTGTAGCTGTAAGTTCTCACTTCCCTGCTCCTCAGATCCATGTTTAGGGTTTCTGCGTGTTGTTCGCAGTTCGTCATGGCTTCTTCGTAGGGGGTCCCGAACTGTGCGTCTAGGCGGATGGTAACAGGAGGCAGGGGACACGATGTTTTACCCAGGTTCGGGCCCTCTTGATGGAGGTAAAACCCTACGTCCTGCTTGATTGATATTGATGATATGGGTAGTACAAGAGTAGATATACCACGAGATCAAAGAGGCTAAACCCTAGAAGCTAGCCTATGGTATGATTGTTGTTCGTCCTACGGACTAAAACCCTCCGGTTTATGTAGACACCGGAGAGGGCTAGGGTTACACAGAGTCGGTTGCAATGATAGGAGATCTACATATCCGTATCGCCAAGCTTGCCTTCCACGCCAAGGAAAGTCCCTTCCGGACATGGGACGAAGTCTTCAATCTTGTGTCTTCATAGTCTAGGAGTCTGACCGACGGTATAGTCCGTCTATCCGGACACCCCCTAATCCAGGACTCCCTCAAATAGGCTCGCCCCGACCTTCCTCATTCTTCTCTCTCTCTCCATCTTCTTCCTCTCGCGACCCTTCTACTGCTCAAGCTTCGCCGCCGCCGTGCTCCTCCTCCGTCTCCGTCAACCTTGGTTGCTGCATCAACCCGAGTTGGTTCAAAGAAATGGCGGTGACCTCCGCAGAAGATCTGTAGCTGTAAGTTCTCACTTTCCTGCTCCTCAGATCCATGTTTAGGGTTTCTGCGTGTTCTTCGCAGTTCGTCATGGCTTCTTCGTAGTTCTTCCACTGCCTCTTCTTTTTGATCCAAAAGAGACGTATGTTCATGCAGTAGTTGTTTGGTGCCTCCTTTTGATACTAGCAGACTCATTTTTCTGGTACAAGAGCTATATTTAGATCTGATGAACTCATCTGGGCTGTATTTTTAGGTCTAGAAATTTTTTCATTTTGAACATCCATTTGATCTGAAATAATATCAAGCATTTTGGGAAACTTGTTTTGTCCCAACACTTAGCTGAATCCACTTTCTGAAAGAATCTATAGTCATGGCGGTTTACCGCACTGGCTTTCTTTTCCTTATATGTCATTAGCCCTTAGTTAAGCCGCCAATACTTGTTTTGCATCTTCATCCCTTAATTGTTAATCTCACCATTAAACTGAACCGGCACGTTGCTTTTCTTTTCCGTTCCTTGCACATCATGCCGTCCAAAGCGCCAACCATCTGTAACTGGGTTCCCTCAACCATAACTGAGGAACGTTTAAAAGAGTTCTTCATCATAGGATTTCTGCCAGCGAAAACCGTCATGTCTTACCGTGCCCCTGACCCAGAAGAAGAACGGCCCAATCCGAGAGATGGTGAGGTGATCGTTTTTACTGACCACATGAACCGTGGCTTCTCACCGCCCAGCTCAAAGTTCTTCAGAGAGGTCCTCCATTTTTTCAAGCTCCATCCTCAAGATATCGGGCCTAATTCCATATCTAACATTTGTAACTTCCAAGTACTCTGTGAAGTATATCTTCAACAAGAGCCGACCGTGGAGTTATTTAGAGAATACTTTTATCTGAACCGGCAGAATGAGTGCACCAACGGCCTTAGTCTAGAGCTTGGAGGCATATCAATTCAGTGCCGGCAGGGTGCCGTCTTCCCCTTTATTGTCTTACCAAGTCACCCAAAGGACTGGAACCAGACTTGGTTCTATTGCCAGGACACTTCGCCAGCAAACAAGAAGCCCCTGCCGGGTTACCGCCCCAATCGTCTTGACTCCAAGTTTGCGCTTCCTGATAAGCTGACTGTCGCTGAACGCAAGAGGCTGATACCATCCATCAAAAGGATCAACACTCTGTTGGGGAACGGGTTAACTGGAGTTGATCTGACCCGCTGCTGGATCTCATGGCGGGTCATCCCTTTGAGCCGCCGGTCCAAGCTGATGTATGAATATGGTGGAGGCCCGGATGATTCTCTTTGTCACATCCCCGTTCAATTGACAGAAGAAGATATTGTCTCAATGTCAACTCTTCTGGTGAACGGGAAATATGAAGATTGCAGTGTCGTCGGGTTAAACCCCTTCTGCCAGCTCAACCCGGTTCCAGAAGTAAGGATGTCATTATTTCTCCCTTTTGTATTTTTCCAGCCATATTGTTTTAATACTTGCCTGACTCTTTATCTTGTTTTTACCTGTCTGCAGGCCAATTCTGACTTCTGGAAAGTTCAGTATGACCACGAGGCAGCCAAGAAAGTGAAAGTCGCCGCCATAAACGCCAAGAAAACGACCCGGAGGTCGAAAAAGAAGAAAAAGAGTACTGCTGAAGACTTGATGAAGCTTGATGATACATCTAACTCGGAGGTAGCCCTTGATTCCCTTGGCCAATTTTTTAACAATCTTATTGACACTGATTATTACCAGGATGACACTAGGGCTAGTCAGGCTGGGGAAGCATAGGTAACTATCATTTCCTCCAACTCAGAGCCCTTGCCAAGACAAAAAGTTCGACAAGTGATCCGTAAAGTAAGGTTTTCTAACCCTTTAGCTCACTTGGATCCCAACTTTCGTTTGAAAAAGCAGCAACATGAAAGCCGCCGTCAAGCTCGGACTGAAGATGAGCCGGTTGTCGTTCTTCAACAAACTCCTCGGAAACGTACACATGAGGTTTACCTCTTTCTGTCTTTAACTCTGTTTAATGGATCCTTCCCTTTGTATTTCTTTTAACTCTATTTTATCCTTTCAGGAGGTGTCTCGCTCGTCTGGCGACTCATCGCAGGCGCAATTCCCAGCTTTCAAGACTGCCCCGGGGTAATCAGAAATCCTCCTTTCTTTCGGGTTGTTCAATTGTATCTTTGTACTGACAGCCCTGTAACATCTCTCTTAGTGGCCAAGCTAAATCCAAGAAAGTAAAGGCAGCTAAGTCGGCAGAAGACCCGCCGGTGATGGTATCTGACCCGGCCAGGCCATCTTCTCCATTAACTGACACTACAGAAGACCCGCCTGTTGACACCGAAGCAAATCCTCCTGAGCCATTATTTGACAAGACCACTGTGAATCCTTCCACAACCGAACCATCAAGCTCAGCCAACCCGCTGTCTCCGTCTGCACAAGATGCTCAGATTACCGGGAGCCGCTTTATTGAACCGGGGAACCCAACCGTGTTGGCTCGGTGTACAGCAAAACAAGAGGCTTTGGAGAGGCAGAAAGTTCGCTTTGACGTTGCCAACTATGATCATCTAAATGCCAATGATATCTTATTCGGCTATCTTAGCCATGTACACTCCAGTCGCAATTCTGAGATTGAAATGGTCAAGCAGCTACAGTTAAAATACGAGGTACGCTCTTCCGGCTTATCTATATTCCTTCAGCCCCCAAGTCTTCGAATTATGAGAGAAATGGAATGATCTGTAGACTTTATAATATAGGCTAAGACCTTTACCTTTGAAATTTTCCTTGAATCCAATAGAACAAAGCTTCACCTGTAGTCCCCAAGGGCCAGTTCTTTTTGATCATAAATGAGCCGGTACTTTAAATTTATTTGTACCATTTTGAAAGAAACTTAATACTACGGCTTAACCTTGAGAACCTTGCTGAATTGCATACATTAGTCCCCAAGTGCCAAGTGTTGTTACTTTGTAAAGTACTTGGGACTTAAATATGTCTTTAGATTCATAAAAATTTGTTTTGGCATACATTAGCCCCCAAGTGTCAAGTAGTTTGTTTGTAAAGTACCTGAGACTTGAATCTTGACTTTTAAACTTGAAACCAAATCTTGACTCATCTGAATGTTTTGCAGAATGCCTTATCTGAATTGAACTCGCAATTGACTGATGCGAAGACCCGGCTGGCGGGTCAGGAGGCAGAAATCCAATCTGCTAACTCCAAACTTCAAATAAGTCTCTCTAAGAGGGAAAATTTAAAGACCAGCTTTGCTGCTAAGAAGAAAACTCGGGAGGATGAAAAAACGCTTCTTACCCAACGTGCTGAAAAGGCCGAAACAGCTCTTGAAGAGATTTCAACAGAATTGAATGGGTTAAAGGGCCGGGTGTCTCAAATGGCAGCTGCCATCTTTGGTAAGCCGTCCGACTTTAACTTTGTATGTTTTTTGATGATCCGGAGCATAAGCCGCCAGCTGACTTTTGCGTATAAAATTTATGCAGGCCCTCGAAGCAAAAATCTGAGCCAAGACCCGTTGATTAAACTGAAGGTAGTATATACTTTGGTAGAACAACTGTATATTGGCGCACAGCGGGCTCTTGCCGCCATCTCTCCTACTAATCAAGGACCCAACCGGCTCAGCGACGTCCTGAAGAAACTGTCAATCCTTCCTGCCAGGTTTCAAGAAGTAAAACGCTCCTGCGCGCGAGCCGTAGCTTTGACTGCCCTGAGCCACTCCAAGGCTTGGGTGCCAGACCTAGACCCGGCGGACGTGGCCACAGGCTATCCCACCGTGAAGGAAGACGGGTCTCCTTTTGATCGGGATGACTTCATGGCTTCCGTGCGCGGAGTCTGGCCTCAGGCAACCACCCTTGGAGATGATACCAATGTTGATAAATACCAGTCGGGTTTTGATAGTGAGAATAAGAAGATGGCCACTCCCTCGTACAAGGTATAAGATTTGATCCCACTAGTAAGAGAAGACACATTTGCCCCGGAAGTTGACCCGATCGGCCTGATCGACGACGAAGCCGAATTTGTTGCCGTGAACGGTTTTGATTGGTCAAAACCCAACTTCCAGCCAACAGAAGGTGGTGAACCAGAAAGGGAGGAACAATGATCATCTTCGTGGGCTTATAAAGCCTTGTAATAGCTTAGCTGTGAAAACACTATATGCTTTGCTTATGCCATCGCGCATAAAACACTTTTATGTGAGTCTGTGTTTCCTGATGCCAATGTATGCATCGTCTTTAATATTTGTTTCTGCGATGTTTGAACTATGTTCCTGTAGATACAAAGAAAAAACTGGCTTGGCGGCTTAGAACCAAACGGGTTAAAACACCCAATTTATCGCCAATGCATTTACTACAATAGGAACCAGAGATAGATATAAATAAAGGACAAGGGCTGAAACTAACTCTTTTAGTTAATGCAGCGGGTAATTGTGTATAAGTTATAACCATACCTTGTACCTTTTGATCCTTAGACCACCGGTTTAAATAACCCGGGTGATGAATTTGATAATTCAATCTTTATGAGAAGCCAATGCTTTTTTGAATACTCAATGGTCATTATACCTTGGTAGGTTGCACCTCTTGATCCTTAAACCGCCGGTTTGAATGACCCGAGCGGCTGTGTTGTCAAATAGTCGAGCCGGTGAAGAAGACCAAGCTAATTGTTTGAAATATTGAAACAACAAAAAACTAAAAAGCAAGCAACAGATAATAAGCATAATTTAACCATGTATTCAAAAGGTTGGGGGTTTCTGATTCGAATACGATCAGTAAACCGGACCAAAGGGGTTAAGCTAAGGTTCGAATACGACCATATAGCCCCAGTGGCTTTGGCGTTGCGCCGATCAAGAGGGTACCGACAGCTATGTTCTCTTTGGTTCGAATACGACCTATGTTTGAACAGGAAGCCCCCAAATGACCTTGAGAGGTTTTTAACGACCCTGATTCGAATACGATCCAAGTCGGACCCAAAAGGGGTTAAGCTATGATTCGGATACGATCAAGAAGCCCCCAAGTGAGTTTGGCCTTGAGCCGATCAAGAGGGTTACGACAGCTATGTTCTCTTTGGTTCGAATACGACCTATGTTTGAACAGGAAGCCCCCAAGTGACCATGAGATTTGCAGCTAGATTCGGATACGATCATAAGCTGGACCAAAAAGGTTAAGCTTGATTCAAATATGATTAGCTCCTTAATAGTCATTTGAAAATAAGAAATAACAAAGATGCATAATCTTTGAAAAGAAAAGAGACCGATGGTCTTATTTTATTGCTTATCATGGTATACACAATGTTAAAGTATGTACATGATGAGAGCCGGTGGCTCAGGTGTAGTATGGCCAAAGTTGAGCAATGTTCCACGGCCGGTGGGTCTCCTCCTCCAACTTACGTGAGTCTTTGTGCTCTCGAACGTCAAGGAGGTAATATGACATGTTGTTTAAGTTCTTACTGACCACAAAGGGTCCTTCCCAAGGTGGGGATAACTTTTGTGCGTCTGACAGATCTTGGATGAGCCGGAGCACCAAGTCGCCTTCCTGAAAAGTCCTGGACTTAACCCGACAGCTGTGATAACGGCACAGGTCCTGTTGATAAATTGCTTATCGGGCCGCTGCTAAGTCTCTTTCTTCATCCAACAAGTCAAGTCCATCATGTTTGGCTTGTTCATTATTAGCTTCAACATAAGCCGCCACACGGGGCGAGTCATGACGGATGTCACTAGGAAACAATGCTTCTGCTCCATAAACCATGAAGAAAGGTGTGTAACCTGTAGACCTGTTAGGTGTGGTGTTGATACTCCATAACACCGAGGGTAATTCCTCTACCCAACAGCCCGGCGTTCACTATAAAGGAACCATAAGCTGGGGTTTGAGCCCTTTCAAAATTTCCTGATTGGCTCTCTCAGCTTGACCATTGGATTGAGGATGAGCTACAGAAGAAACATCAAGCCGGATGTGCTCTCATTGACAAAACTCCTCCATGGCCCCTTGGGACAGATTAGTGCCATTGTCAGTGATAATGTTGTGTGGAAAACCAAAACAGAAGATCACCTTTTTCATGAATTGAACTGCCGTGGCCGCGTCACACTTACTCACAGGCTCCGCCTCAGCCCACTTGGTGAATTTATCAACTGCCACCAAGAGATGTGTCCTTTTATCCTTAGACCTTTTGAAAGGTCCCACCATGTCAAACCCCCAGACCGCAAACGGCCAAGTGATTAGAATCATCCGGAGCTCTTGAGCCGGCACATGCGCTCGTCATGCAAACTTTTGACATCCATCACATCTACTGACCTGATCTTCTGCATCAGCGTGAGCCGTCAACCAGTAAAAACCGTGACGAAACGCCTTGGCCACCAAAGATTTTGACCCGGCGTGATGACCACAATCACCTTCATGGATCTCACGAAGGATTTCTTGACCTTCTTCGGGGGAAACACACCGCTGAAACGCTCCGGAAACACTGCGATGGTATAACTCTCCATCCGAAATCGTCATTGACTTAGACCGCCGGGTTATCTATCAAGCCAGGGTCTCATCCGCTAGCACCTCTCCCCGGATCATGTAAGCCAAGAACGGTACTGTCCAATCTGGGATGACATGAAGAGCCGCCACCAACTGCGCCTCCGGGTCAGGAACAGCTAAATCTTCTTCTGTGGGCAACTTGACAGAGGGGTTATGCAAAACATCCAAAAAGGTGTTAGGTGGTACCGGCTTACGCTGAGACCCCAACCGGCTTAAGGCATCAGCCGCTTCGTTCTTTCGACGGTCAATGTGCTCCACCTGATAACCTTTAAAATGCCCTGCAACGGCATCAACCTCCCGGCGATAAGCCGCCATGAGAGGGTCCTTGGAATCCCACTTGCCAGATACCTGTTGAGCCACTAGATCTGAGTCGCCAAGACATCTGACCCGGCTCAAACTCATCTCTTTTGCCACTCGAAGACCATGGAGCAAGGCTTCATACTCTGCTGCGTTGTTAGTACAAGGAAACATCAACCGTAACACATAACAAAATTTGTCACCTCGCGGAGAAGTTAACACAACTCCAGCCCCTGAGCCTTCCAACTGTCTGGACCCATCAAAATGAATAGTCCAATACGTGTTGTCTGGTTTCTCTTCTGGCATCTGCGTCTCTGTCCAGTCATTAATGAAGTCAACCAGTGCTTGAGATTTGATCGCAGTACGTGGCACATACTTCAACCCATGAGACCCAAGCTCAATTGCCCACTTGGAGACTCGCCCAGTGGCTTCTCTGTTTTGAATGATGTCTCCCAAAGGAGCAGAGCTAACCACGATGATTGGATGTCCCTGAAAATAATGCTTAAGCTTCCGACTTGCCATGAACACCCCATATACGAGCTTCTGCCAATGTGGATATCGTTGCTTGGATTCAATCAACACCTCACTGACGTAGTAAACCGGCCGTTGAACCGGATGTTCCTTGCCAGCCTCCTTGCGCTCCACCACAATAGCCACACTAACAGCTCGTGAGTTGGCGGCCACGTATAATAACAGCGGCTCTTTTTCATCTAGAGCAGCAAGGACTGGCGGCTCAGCAAGCTGTGTCTTCAGATCCTCAAAAGCAGTATTTGCAGCATCACTCCAAATAAAGGCATCTGTTTTCTTCATCATCTGATACAAAGGCATTGCCTTCTCCCCTAACCGGCTTATGAACCGGCTCAAAGCAGCAACACGACCCGCCAGCCGTTGAACGTCATTGATGCATGTTGGTTTGGCTAGGGATGTAATTGCCTTGATTTTCTCCGGGTTAGCTTCAATACCTTGGTTGGACACCAAAAAACCCAAGAGCTTGCCGGTTGGGACTCCAAAAACACACTTGGCTGGGTTAAGCATCATTTTGTAGATCCGGAGTTATCGAAAGTCCCTTTCAGATCTGTAACCAAGGTTTCCTCCTTCCTGGATTTTACCACTATATCATCCACATAAGCATGAACATTGCGCCCAATTTGATCGTGAAGACAATTCTGCACACACCGTTGGTAAGTCGCCTGAGCACTCTTAAGCCCAAAAGGCATAGACACATAGCAGAAAGCTCCAAAAGGAATGATAAAAGCCGTCTTCTCCTGATCTTTGACTGCCATCTTAATCTGATGATAACCTGAATAAGCATCCAAGAAACTCAAATGTGCACAACCCGCTGTAGCATCAATGATCTGATCAATACGGGGGAGTGCAAAAGGATCAGCCGGACAGGCCTTGTTTAGATTGGTGTAATCCACACACATACGCCAGGTGCCATTCTTTATGAGTACAAGCACCGGGTTAGCTAACCATTCGGGATGAAAGACCTCCACAATGAACCCGGACGCCAAGAGCCGGGCCACCTCTTCTCCAATGGCCTTGCGCCTTTCTTCATTGAACCATCGGAGAAACTGTCTGACAGGTTTGAACTTTGGATCAACATTAAGAGTGTGCTCAGCGAGTTCCCTCGGGACACCCGGCATGTATGAAGGTTTCCATGCAAAGATGTCCCGGTTCTCACGGATGAACTCGATGAGCGCGCTTTCCTATTTCGGATCCAAGTTTGCACTGATGATGAACTGCATGGATGAGTCGCCAAGCACAAAGTCAACCATCTTAGTGTCATCAGCTGATTTGAATTTCAACGTCGGCTCATGCTCTGTTGTTGGTTTCTTTAATGACAGCATGTCTGCCGGGTCAACATGATCCTTGTAAAATTTTAACTCCTTTGTTGCACAAACAGATTCAGCATAGGCAGCATCACCTTCTTCACACTCTCGCTATCTTCCAGCTCCCATGTACCGTAATGGTACCCTTATGACCCGGCATCTTGAGCTGCAAATACACATAACACAGCCGAGCCTTGAACTTGGCATAAGCCCGCTGTCCAAACAGAGCATGATATGGACTTTTGATCTTAACCACCTCAAAGGTTAATTTTTCTGCTCTGGAGTCATACTCATTCCCAAAGGCTACTTCCAGTTCAATCTTACCAAATAGGTATGCTGATTTACCAGGTACCACACCGTGAAAAATAGTGTTGGATGGTTTAAGATTTTTATCAGTCAATCCCATCCGGCGGAACGTCTCATAGTAGAGGATGTTGATGTTGTTGCCTCCATCCATGAGCACCTTAGTGAACTTATATCCACCAACCTGAGGTGCCACTACCAAGGCCAAGTGACCCGGATTATCAATTCGGGGCGGGTGATCCTCTCTGCTACACGCAATGGGCTGCTCTGACCAACGTAGATAACGTGGAATCGCCGGCTCAACGGCATTGACGGCCCTCTTGTGAAGCTTCTGGTCCCTCTTACATAAACTAGTGGTGAATACATGGTATTGCCCACTGCTCAGCTGTTTCGGGTTGCTCTGATAACCGGATTGTTGCTGCTAATTACCCTGGTCGGGTTGTTGATTATATCCTCCTTGGTTGCCAGGATGGCCCTGACCGTGAAATCCTCCTCCACCTGAACCGGCGCCCGGGCCATAAAAACCGCCTCCTCCTGAACCGCCACTTGGACCATGTCCTCCATCAAACGTGTTTGAATTTTTAAACGCCTTCATGATCGTACAATCTTTCCATAGGTGGGTGGCTGGCTTCTCCCGGGTGCCGTGCTTTGGACAAGGTTCATTTAATAACTGCTCAAGGGTGGGACCTGACCTGCCCGACCGAGGGGGTTGTCTGCCCTTGCGTCGTTGATTACCGCACTGTGCATTGGTGTTAGCAACAAACTCATCAGCCTTACGTTTATTACCTCCCTGATTTGTCGGGTTATGCTGGTGACCCGTGTTGTTGCCGTTCTTCTTTCCCTTCGTTGCCTTTTCTTCGTCAGACACCGGGTCCTTGGTAGTATCAAAATTAGCATATTTGACGAGAGCCGCCATCTACATTCCCATGTCATTACAATCACGCTTGAGCCGCCCCAGCTTCTGCTTCAGAGGTTCAAAACGGCATTTTTTTCTCCAACATCAAGACTGCTGAGCCGGCATCCATCTTATCAGATGAATGTATTATCTCCTTGACCCGGCGCACCCAATGGGTTGTGGATTCACCATCCTCTTGCTTGCAATTGGTCAGGTCCACAATCGACATAGGCTGCTTACACGTGTCCTTAAAGTTCTGGATGAACCGGGCTTTCAACTCTGCCCATGAGCCGATAGAATTGGGTGGCAATCCCTTCAACCAAGTACGAGTTGTTCCATCTAACATCATGGTGAAATACTTGGCCATTGCAACATCACTGACCTCCAATAACTCCATAGCCATCTCCTAACTCTCAATCCAAGCCCCGGGCTATAGGTCAGCTGTGTAATTAGGCACTTTACGAGGACCCTTGAAGTCCTTTGGCAAACCCTCATTACGTATGGCCGGCACCAAGCAAGGCACGCCTCCGGTTCTTGTGGCCACTCCTGCCTCGACTGAGGTTGCTGGATAAGCCGGAAAAGTTTGATGAGCCGCCTGATCTGCTGCCATTTGAGCTGCTCGTTCCGCCTCCTGACGAATCCTCTCCTGATCCGCCAAGTTAAGGGCCCCAGCCCGCACCGGCTCATGCCTGTATGGCCGGTTGTGGCGTTGAGCATTGCTTGACATATCTGCGGACTCCATATGCCTACTGTAACTCGGGCTCCGGCTTGGGCGAGGAGTTGAATGGATCCTGTCTCGACTGTAGGAGTATGCGTCTTGTTGTGCCAAAGCTGTTTGAAGAAGTTCTCTTACCCTCCGTGTTTCGATTGCCGCCTGTGAGTCACCTTCCATCGGAAGAGCCACCAAACGAGCCGATGTTGCGATGAGGTTTTCCAAAGGGTTGGAGAAATGACTCGGCGGTGTTGGTACATAATGAGGTGGAGCGGCAATTATACGAGGTGGTTCCATGGCACGCGGCTGAATCGGTGCGCCGGGTGTCATGATCCGGTTTGCCTTCGGCGGGTTGCCTGCCCCAGCCCCGGGTGTATGGAATAGGTTCCTAGGATCAAGCATTAGAGGTAGACGTGACTGAGTTTTCTGATGCCTCCTCCTCATGACCTCGTTTGATGCATTAAGATCCACCGAGAGTTGGAAGGTCTCCGCTTGAAGCTGTTGAGCATGAACATCCAAAGCCGCCCACTCCGCTACCATCCTGACTTCCTCTGCAGCAAGATTTTCCTTAGCTTGCACCATCTCTTCACACACGGGTGCCACCTCTGCGTCATGTTGGGTTTTATCCGCCGGCTCTACCACGGCGGTCAACAGAGTCATCAGTTTATCAATGAGGTTCATTAGAATCTAAGCCGGGGGGCGCGCAGGGTCTCCTGACCCGGCTGCAACTGACCCGATACCTGTTGCTGCCGCTGTTGTAGAGTTCTGCCTGGGTTGTGTCCCTGCCATGAAGACTCCGGCCCAATTCAGCGGCTCAAGAGGGTCCGGAATACTGCTGCCATCGGAACAGCCCCCGAGCATGCCGTCTTGTAGCTGGTACAAAGAGTCTGTTTCGCCCGTTGATGATGCAGTGTCAGAACAGACGGCCGTTTCACCGCCCTCCACCGATCCTTCAGAGTATTCACCATCGTGGACGCAGCCTACGAAGGCATGCTTCACGACAGATTGAACACGGGTGGTCCTTGCACGCTGAGCTGTTTCGATGAGGTTGGTGCGGACGTCCGGCTCAGGGCCTGACTCACCGATCCGGCCGATGAAGACATGAATTCCGCCGAAGGGGACCCGGTACCCACACTCAATTGAGCCGGCCTCGGGGCCCTAGCCTTCGTTGTCGATGTAGAGCTTGCCGCGACGACTCTTGGTCATCCGGCCCACAACGTATCCCTTCAGCCCTTCGAAGTTGACCTTCAAGAACTCAAATCCACTATGCGCTAGCCCCACGGTGGGTGCCCACTGTCGTGGAATTGTCACGGCAGATGTCCTAGAGCGAGGACTTAGTCGTAGGGCCATCGCACTAGGAAGCTTAAAGGGGTTAATCGGGACAAAGGACACGAGAGAGTTTTATACTAGTTCGGCCCCTTATGATGAAGGTAAAAGCCTACGTCTAGTTGGGATTGGTATTGCTGAGGTTTGGATCACCAAGAGACTTAACTCGCTGGCTTCGTTATCGACTTGTTGTTTCTTGCCCTAAGCTGCCACCGGGTCGTCCCCTTATATACATGGGTTGACACCTGGTGGCCTACAGAGTTCCGGCCGGCTTATAAATGTGTCCGGCTCGGTGACTTCCTATTGGAAATATGCCCTAGAGGCAATAATAAATTAGTTATTATTATATTTCCTTGTTCATGATAATCGTTTATTATCCATGCTAGAATTGTATTGATAGGAAACTCAGATACATGTGTGGATACATAGACAACACCATGTCCCTAGTAAGCCTCTAGTTGACTAGCTCGTTGATCAATAGATGGTTACGGTTTCCTGACCATGGACATTGGATGTCGTTGATAACGGGATCACATCATTAGGAGAATGATGTGATGGACAAGACCCAATCCTAAGCTTAGCTCAAAGATCGTGTAGTTCGTATGCTAAAGCTTTTCTAATGTCAAGTATCATTTCCTTAGACCATGAGATTGTGCAACTCCCGGATACCGTAGGAGTGCTTTGGGTGTGCCAAACGTCACAACGTAACTGGGTGACTATAAAGGTACACTACGGTTATCTCCGAAAGTGTCTGTTGGGTTGGCACGAATCGAGACTGGGATTTGTCACTCCGTGTAAACGGAGAGGTATCTCTGGGCCCACTCGGTAGGACATCATCATAATGTGCACAATGTGATCAAGGAGTTGATCACGGGATGATGTGTTACGGAACGAGTAAAGAGACTTGCCGGTAACGAGATTGAACAAGGTATCGGGATACCGACGATCGAATCTCGGGCAAGTATCGTACCGATAGACAAAGGGAATTGCATACGGGATTGATTAAGTCCTTGACATCGTGGTTCATCTGATGAGATCATCGTGGAGCATGTGGGAGCCAACATGGGTATCCAGATCCCGCTGTTGGTTATTGACCAGAGAACGTCTCGGTCATGCCTACATGGTTCCCGAACCTGTAGGGTCTACACACTTAAGGTTCGGTGATGCTAGGGTTATAAAGATATTAGTATGCGGTAACCTGAAAGTTGTTCGGAGTCCCGGATGAGATCCCGGACGTCACGAGGAGTTCCGGAATGGTCCGGAGGTAAAGAATTGTATATAGGAAGTGCTATTTCGGCCATCGGGACAAGTTTCGGGGTCACCGGTATTGTACCGGGACCACCGGAAGGGTCCCGGGGGCCCACCGGGTGGGGCCACCTGTCCCGGGGGGCCACATGGGCTGTAGGGGGTGCGCCTTGGCCTACATGGGCCAAGGGCACCAGCCCCAAGAGGCTCATGCGCCAAGAGAAGGGGGAAAGGAAGAGTCCTAAAGGGGGAAGGCACCTCCGAGGTGCCTTGGGGAGGAGGGACTCCTCCCTGGCCGCACCCTTCCTTGGAGGAAGGGCCAAGGCTGCGCCTCCCCCCTCTCCCTTGGCCCTATATATAGTGGGGGGAAGGGAGGGCAACCATACCTAAGCCCTGGCGCCTCCCTCTCCCTCCCATGACACATCTCCCTCCTCCCGCAGCGCTTGGCGAAGCCCTGTTGGAATCCCGCTACTTCCACCACCACGCCGTCGTGCTGTTGGATCTCCATCAACCTCTCCTTCCCCCTTGCTGGATCAAGAAGGAGGAGACATCGCTGCTCCGTACGTGTGTTGAACGCGGAGGTGCCGTCCGTTCGGCGCTAGGATCATCGGTGATTTGGATCACGACGAGTACGACTCCATCAATCCCGTTCCCTTGAACACTTCCGCGCGCGATCTACAAGGGTATGTAGATCCACTCCTCCCTCGTTGCTAGATGACTCCATAGATAGATCTTGGTGACACGTAGGAAAATTTTGAATTTATGCTACGTTCCCCAACAGTGGCATCATGAGCTAGGTCTATGCGTAGTTTCTATGCACGAGTAGAACATAAAGTAGTTGTGGGCGTTGATTTTGTTCAATATGCTTGCCGTTACTAGTCTTATCTTGATTCGGTGGCATCGTGGGATGAAGCGGCCCGGACCGACCTTACACGTACTCTTACGTGAGACTGGTTCCACCGACTGACATGCACTAGTTGCATAAGGTGGCTAGCGGGTGTCTGTCTCTCCCACTTTAGTCGGATCGGATTCGATGAAAAGGGTCCTTATGAAGGGTAAATAGCAATTGGCATATCACGTTGTGGTCTTTGCGTAGGTAAGAAATGTTCTTGCTAGAAACCCATAGCAGCCACGTAAAACATGCAAACAACAATTAGAGGACGTCTAACTTGTTTTTGCAGGGTATGCTATGTGATGTGATATGGCCAAAAGGATGTGATGAATGATATATGTGATGTATGAGATTGATCATGTTCTTGTAATAGGAATCACGACTTGCATGTCGATGAGTATGACAACCGGCAGGAGCCATAGGAGTTGTCTTAATTTATTTATGACCTGCGTGTCAACATAAACGTCGTGTAATTACTTTACTTTATTGCTAACCGTTAGCTATAGAAGTAGAAGTAATAGTTGGCGAGACAACTTCATGAAGACACGATGATGGAGATCATGATGATGGAGATCATGGTGTCATGCCGGTGACAAGATGATCATGGAGCCCCAAGATGGAGATCAAAGGAGCTATATGATATTGGCCATATCATGTCACTATTATTTGATTGCATGTAATGTTTATCATGTTTATGCATCTTATTTGCTTAGAATGACGGTAGTAAATAAGATGATCCCTCATAATAATTTCAAGAAAGTGTTCCCCCTAACTGTGCACCGTTGCGACAGTTCGTTCGTTTCTAAGAACCACATGACGATCGGGTGTGATAGATTCCAACGTTCACATACAACGGGTGTAAGACAGATTTACACATGCAAACACTTAGGTTGACTTGACGAGCCTAGCATGTACAGACATGTCCTCGGAACACAGAAGACTGAAAGGTCGAGCATGAGTCGTATAGAAGATACGATCAACATGAAGATGTTCACCGCTGTTGACTAGTCCGTCTCACGTGATGATCGGACACGGCCTAGTTGACTCAGATCATGTAATCACTTAGATGACAAGAGGGATGTCTATCTGAGTGCGAGTTCATAAGATGAACTTAATTGTCCTGAACATAGTCAAAAGGTCTTCGCAAATTATGTCGTAGCTCGCACTTCTGTTCTACTGTTTAGATATGTTCCTAGAGAAAATTTAGTTGAAAGTTGATAGTAGCAATTATGCGGACTAGGTCCGTAAACTGAGGATTGTCCTCATTGCTTCATAGAAGGCTTATGTCCTTAATGCACCACTCAGTGTGCTGAACCTCGAACATCGTCTGTGGATGTTGCGAACATCTGACATACACATTTTGATAACTACGTGATAGTTCAGTTAAACGGTTTAGAATTGAGGCACCGAAGACGTTTTGAAACGTTGCAAAACATATGAGATGTTTCGAGGGCTGAAATTGGGATTTCAGGCTCGTGCCCACGTCAAGAGGTATAAGACCTCCGACGATTTTCTTAGCCTGCAAACTAAGGGAGAAAAGCTCAATTGTTGAGCTTGTGCTCAGATTGTTTGAGTACAACAATCATTTAAATCGAGTGGGAGTTGATCTTCCAGATGAGACAGTGATGTTTCTCCGAAGTCATTACCACCAAGCTGCTAGAGCTTCGTGATGAACTATAACATATCAGGGATAGATATGATGATCCTTGAAATACTCGCGATGTTTGACACCGCGAAAGTAGAAATCAAGAAGGAGCATCAATTGTTGATGGTTGGTGAAACCACTAGTTTCAAGAAGGGCAAGGGCAAGAAGGGATACTTCATGAAATGGCAAATCAGCTGCTGCTCTAGTGAAGAAACCCAAGGTTGAACCCAAACCCGAGACTAAGTGCTTCTGTAATAAGGGGAACAACCACTGGAGCAGAATTACCCTAGATACTTGGTAGATGAGAAGGCTGGCAAGGTCGAGAGAAGTATATTGGATATACATTGTGTTGATGTGTACTTTACTAGTTCTCCTAGTAGCACCAGGGTATTAGATACCGGTTCGGTTGCTAAGTGTTAGCAACTCGAAATAAAAGCTACGGAATAAACGGAGACTAGCTAAAGGTGAGCTGACGATATGTGTTGGAAGTGTTTCCAATGTTGATATGATCAAGCATCGCACGCTCCCTCTACCATCGAGATTGGTGTTAAACCTAAATAATTGTTATTTGGTGTTTGCGTTAAGCATAGACATGATTGGATTATGTCTATCGCGATACGGTTATTCATTTAAGGAGAATAATGGTTACTCTGTTTATTTGAATAATACCTTCAATGGTCTTGCACCTGAAATGAATGGTTCATTGAATCTCGATCATAGTGATACATATGTTCATGCCAAAAGATATAAGATAGTAATGATAGTACCACCTACTTGTGGCACTGCCACGTAAGTCATATCGGTATAAAACGCATGAAGAAGCTCCATGTTGATGGATCTTTGGGCTCACTCGTTTTTGAAAGGTTTGAGACATGCGAACCATGTCTATTGGTGTATATGCATGAAGAAACTCCATGCAAATGGACCGTTTGGACTCACTTGATTTTGAATCACTTGAGACATGCAAATCATACCACATGGGCAAGATGACTGAAAGCCTCGTTTTCAGTAAAATGGAACTAGAAAGCAACTTGTTGGAAGTAATACATTTTGATGTGTGCAGTCCAATGAGTGCTGAGGCGTGTAGTGGATATCGTTATGCTCTTACTTCACAGATAATTTGAGTAGATGTTGAGTATATTTACTTGATGAATCACGAGTCTGAATTATTGAAAGGTTCAAGTAATTTCAGGGTGAAGTTGAAAGATCGTCGTGACAAGAGGATAAAAGATCTATGATATGATCATAGAGATGAATATCTGAATTACGAGTTTGGCACATAATTAAGACATTGTGGATATTGTTTCACAACTAATACAGCCTGGAACACCATAGTGTGATGGTGTGTCCGAACATCATAACTGCACCCTATTGGATATGATGCATACCATGAAGGAAATATGCCCTAGAGGCAATAATAAAGTTATTATTTATTTCCTTATAATCATGATAAATGTTTATTATTCATGCTAGAATTGTATTAACCGGAAACATAATACATGTGTGAATACATAGACAAACATAGTGTCACTAGTATGCCTCTACTTGACTAGCTCGTTAATCAAAGATGGTTATGTTTCCTAACCATGAACAATGAGTTGTTATTTGATTAACGAGGTCACATCATTAGTAGAATGATCTGATTGACATGACCCATTCCATTAGCTTAGCACCCGATCGTTTAGTATGTTGCTATTGCTTTCTTCATGACTTATACATGTTCCTATGACTATGAGATTATGCAACTCCCGTTTACCGGAGGAACACTTTGGGTACTACCAAACGTCACAACGTAACTGGGTGATTATAAAGGAGTACTACAGGTGTCTCCAATGGTCGATGTTGGGTTGGCGTATTTCGAGATTAGGATTTGTCACTCCGATTGTCGGAGAGGTATCTCTGGGCCCTCTCGGTAATACACATCACATAAGCCTTGCAAGCATTACAACTAATATGTTAGTTGTGAGATGATGTATTACGGAACGAGTAAAGAGACTTGCCGGTAACGAGATTGAACTAGGTATTGGATACCGACGATCGAATCTCGGGCAAGTAACATACCGATGACAAAGGGAACAACGTATGTTGTTATGCGGTCTGACCGATAAAGATCTTCGTAGAATATGTAGGAGCCAATATGGGCATCCAGGTCCCGCTATTGGTTATTGACCGGAGACGTGTCTCGGTCATGTCTACATTGTTCTCGAACCCGTAGGGTCCGCACGCTTAAGGTTACGATGACAGTTATATTATGAGTTTATGCATTTTGATGTACCGAAGGTTGTTCGGAGTCCCGGATGTGATCACGGACATGACGAGGAGTCTCGAAATGGTCGAGACGTAAAGATTGATATATTGGAAGCCTATATTTGGATATCGGAAGTGTTCCGGGTGAAATCGGGATTTTACCGGAATACCGGGAGGGTTACCGGAACCCCCCGGGAGCTATTTGGGCCATAGTGGGCCTTAGTGGAAAAGAGAAGGGGCTGCCCTAGATGGGCTGCGCGCCCCCCCCTTCCCCTAGTCCTATTAGGACTAGGAGAGGTGGCCGGCCCCCTCCTCCTCTTTTCCCCTCCGAGGAATCCTAGTTGGACTAGGATTGGAGGGGGAATCCTACTCCCAGAGGGAGTAGGACTCTCCTGCGCCTCCCCCCCTTGGCCGGCCAGCCTCCCCTCCTCTCCTCCTTTATATACGGAGGCAGGGGCACCTCTAAACACACAAGTTGACACAAGTTGATCCACGTGATCTGTTCCTTAGCCGTGTGCGGTGCCCCCTGCCACCATATTCCTCGATAATACTGTAGCGGAGTTTAGGCGAAGCCCTGCTGCTGTAGTTCATCAAGATCGTCACCACGCCGTCGTGCTGACGGAACTCTTCCCCGACACTTTGCTGGATCGGAGTCCGGGGATCGTCATCGAGCTGAACGTGTGCTCGAACTCGGAGGTGCCGTAGTTTCGGTGCTTGATCGGTTGGATCGTGAAGACGTACGACTACTTCCTCTACGTCGTGTCATCGCTTCCGCAGTCGGTCTGCGTTGGGTACGTAGACAATACTCTCCCCCTCGTTGCTATGCATCACATGATCTTGCGTGTGCGTAGGAAATTTTTTGAAATTACTACGAAACCCAACAGTGGCATCCGAGCCTAGGTTATTTATGTTGATGTTATATGCACGAGTAGAACACAAGTGAGTTGTGGACGATACAAGTCATACTGCCTACCAGCATGTCATACTTTGGTTCGGCGGTATTGTTGGACGAGACGACCCGGACCAACCTTACGCGTACGCTTACGCGAGACCGGTTCCCTCGACGTGCTTTGCACAGAGATGGCTTGCGGGCGACTGCCTCTCCAACTTTAGTTGAACCAAGTATGGCTACGCCCGGTCCTTGCGAAGGTTAAAACGGAGTCTATTTGACAAACTATCGTTGTGGTTTTGATGCGTAGGTGAGATTGGTTCTTACTTAAGCCCGTAGCAGCCACGTAAAACATGCAACAACAAAGTAGAGGACGTCTAACTTGTTTTTGCAGGGCATGTTGTGATGTGATATGGTCAAGGCATGATGCTGAATTTTATTGTATGAGATGATCATGTTTTGTAACCGAGTTATCGGCAACTGGCAGGAGCCATATGGTTGTCGCTTTATTGTATGCAATGCAATCGCGATGTAATGCTTTACTTTATTACTAAACGGTAGTGATAGTCGTGGAAGCATAAAGATTGGCGAGACGACAACGATGCTACGATGGAGATCAAGGTGTCGCGCCGGTGACGATGGTGATCATGACGGTGCTTCGGAGATGGAGATCACAAGCACAAGATGATGATGGCCATATCATATCACTTATATTGATTGCATGTGATGTTTATCTTTTTATGCATCTTATCTTGCTTTGATTGACGGTAGCATTATAAGATGATCTCTCACTAAATTATCAAGAAGTGTTCTCCCTGAGTATGCACCGTTGCCAAAGTTCGTCGTGCCCAGACACCACGTGATGATCGGGTGTGATAAGCTCTACGTCCATCTACAACGGGTGCAAGCCAGTTTTGCACACGCAGAATACTCAGGTTAAACTTGACGAGCCTAGCATATGCAGATATGGCCTCGGAACACGGAGACCGAAAGGTCGAGCGTGAATCATATAGTAGATATGATCAACATAACGATGTTCACCATTGAAAACTACTCCATCTCACGTGATGATCGGTTATGGTTTAGTTGATTTGGATCACGTGATCACTTAGAGGATTAGAGGGATGTCTATCTAAGTGGGAGTTCTTTAGTAATATGATTAATTGAACTTAAAATTTATCATGAACTTAGTCCCTGATAGTATCTTGCTTGTTTATGTTGATTGTAGATAGATGGCTCGTGCTGTTGTTCCGTTAAATTTTAATGCGTTCCTTGAGAAAGCAAAGTTGAAAGATGATGGTAGCAATTACACGGACTGGGTCCGTAACTTGAGGATTATCCTCATTGCTGCACAGAAGAATTACGTCCTGGAAGCACCGCTGGGTGCCAGGCCTGCTGCTGGAGCAACACCAGATGTTATGAACGTCTGGCAGAGCAAAGCTGATGACTACTCGATAGTTCAGTGTGCCATGCTTTACGGCTTAGAATCGGGACTTCAACGACGTTTTGAACGTCATGGAGCATATGAGATGTTCCAGGAGTTGAAATTAATATTTCAAGCAAATGCCCGAATTGAGAGATATGAAGTCTCCAATAAGTTCTATAGCTGCAAGATGGAGGAGAACAGTTCTGTCAGTGAGCATATACTCAAAATGTCTGGGTACAATAATCACTTGATTCAATTGGGAGTTAATCTTCCGGATGATTGCGTCATTGACAGAATTCTCCAATCACTGCCACCAAGCTACAAGAGCTTCGTGATGAACTATAATATGCAAGGGATGAACAAGACTATTCCCGAGCTCTTCGCAATGCTGAAAGCTGCGGAGGTAGAAATCAAAAAGGAGCATCAAGTGTTGATGGTTAACAAAACCACTAGTTTCAAGAAAAAGGGCAAAGGAAAGAAGAAAGGGAACTTCAAGAAGAACAGCAAGCCAGTTGCTGCTCAAGAGAAGAAACCCAAGTCTGGACCTAAGCCTGAAACTGAGTGCTTCTACTGCAAGCAGACTGGTCACTGGAAGCGGAACTGCCCCAAGTATTTGGCGGATAAGAAGGATGGCAAGGTGAACAAAGGTATATATGATATACATGTTATTGATGTGTACCTTACTAGAGCTCGCAGTAGCACCTGGGTATTTGATACTGGTTCTGTTGCTAATATTTGCAACTCGAAACAGGGACTACAGAATAAGCGGGCACTGGCAAAGGACGAGGTGACGATGCGCGTGGGAAACGGTTCCAAAGTCGATGTGATCGCGGTCGGCACGCTACCTCTACATCTACCTTCGGGATTAATATTAGACCTAAATAATTGTTATTTGGTGCCAGCGTTGAGCATGAACATTATATCTGGATCTTGTTTAATGCGAGACGGTTATTCATTTAAATCAGAGAATAATGGTTGTTCTATTTATATGAGTAATATCTTTTATGGTCATGCACCCTTGAAGAGTGGTCTATTCTTATTGAATCTCGATAGTAGTAATACACATATTCATAATGTTGAAACCAAAAGATGCAGAGTTGATAATGAAAGTGCAACTTATTTGTGGCACTGTCGTTTAGGTCATATCGGTGTAAAACGCATGAAGAAACTCCATACTAATGGACTTTTGGAACCACTTGATTATGAATCACTTGGTACTTGCGAACCGTGCCTCATGGGCAAGATGACTAAAACACCGTTCTCCGGTACTATGGAGAGAGCAACAGATTTGTTGGAAATCATACATACCGATGTATGTGGTCCGATGAATATTGAGGCTCGTGGCGGATATCGTTATTTTCTCACCTTCACAGATGATTTGAGCAGATATGGATATATCTACTTAATGAAGCATAAGTCTGAAACATTTGAAAAGTTCAAAGAATTTCAGAGTGAAGTTGAAAATCATCGTAACAAGAAAATAAAGTTTCTACGATCTGATCGTGGAGGAGAATATTTGAGTTACGAGTTTGGTGTACATTTGAAAAACTGTGGAATAGTTTCACAACTCACGCCACCCGGAACACCACAGCGCAATGGTGTGTCCGAACGTCGTAATCGTACTTTACTAGATATGGTACGATCTATGATGTCTCTTACAGATTTACCGCTATCATTTTGGGGTTATGCTTTAGAGACGGCCGCATTCACGTTAAATAGGGCACCATCAAAATCCGTTGAGACGACGCCTTATGAACTATGGTTTGGCAAGAAACCAAAGTTGTCGTTTCTTAAAGTTTGGGGCTGCGATGCTTATGTGAAAAAGCTTCAACCTGATAAGCTCGAACCCAAATCGGAGAAATGTGTCTTCATAGGATACCCAAAGGAAACTGTTGGGTACACCTTCTATCACAGATCCGAAGGCAAAACATTCGTTGCTAAGAATGGATCATTTCTAGAGAAGGAGTTTCTCTCGAAAGAAGTGAGTGGGAGGAAAGTGGAACTTGACGAGGTAACTGTACCTGCTCCCTTACTGGAGAGTAGTTCATCACAGAAAACTGTTTCAGTGACACCTACACCGGTTAGTGAGGAAGCCAATGATAATGATCATGAAACTTCAGATCAAGATACTACTGAACCACGTAGATCAACCAGAGTAAGATCCGCGCCAGAGTGGTACGGAAATCCTGTTCTGGAAGTCATGCTACTAGATCATGATGAGCCTACGAACTATGAAGAAGCGATGGTGAGCCCAGATTCCGCAAAGTGGCTTGAAGCCATGAAATCTGAGATGGGATCCATGTATGAGAACAAAGTATGGACTTTGGTTGACTTGCCCGATGATCGGCAAGCAATTGAGAATAAATGGATCTTTAAGAAGAAGACTGACGCTGATGGTAATGTTACTGTCTACAAAGCTCGACTTGTCGCAAAAGGTTTTCGGCAAGTTCAAGGGATTGACTACGATGAGACCTTCTCACCCGTAGCGATGCTTAAGTCCGTCCGAATCATGTTAGCAATTGCCGCATTTTATGATTATGAAATTTGGCAGATGGATGTCAAAACTGCATTCCTGAATGGATTTCTGGAAGAAGAGTTGTATATGATGCAACCGGAAGGTTTTGTCGATCCAAAGGGAACTAACAAAGTGTGCAAGCTCCAGCGATCCATTTATGGACTGGTGCAAGCCTCTCGGAGTTGGAATAAACGTTTTGATAGTGTGATCAAAGCATTTGGTTTTATACAGACTTTCGGAGAAGCCTGTATTTACAAGAAAGTGAGTGGGAGCTCTGTAGCATTTCTGATATTATATGTGGATGACATATTACTGATTGGAAATGATATAGAATTTCTGGATAGCATAAAGGGATACTTGAATAAAAGTTTTTCAATGAAAGACCTCGGTGAAGCTGCTTACATATTAGGCATTAAGATCTATAGAGATAGATCAAAACGCTTAATTGGACTTTCACAAAGCACATACCTTGACAAAATTTTGAAAAAGTTCAAAATGGATCAAGCAAAGAAAGGGTTCTTGCCTGTGTTACAAGGTGTGAAATTGAGTAAGACTCAATGCCCGACCACTGCAGAAGATAGAGAGAATATGAAAGATGTTCCCTATGCATCAGCCATAGGATCTATCATGTATGCAATGCTGTGTACCAGACCTGATGTATGCCTTGCTATAAGTTTAGCAGGGAGGTACCAAAGTAATCCAGGAGTGGATCACTGGACAGCGGTCAAGAACATCCTGAAATACCTGAAAAGGACTAAGGATATGTTTCTCGTATATGGAGGTGACAAAGAGCTCATCGTAAAAGGTTACGTTGATGCAAGCTTTGACACTGATCCGGACGATTCTAAATCGCAAACCGGATACGTGTTTACATTAAACGGTGGAGCTGTCAGTTGGTGCAGTTCTAAACAAAGCGTCGTAGCGGGATCTACATGTGAAGCGGAATACATAGCTGCTTCGGAAGCAGCAAACGAAGGAGTCTGGATGAAGGAGTTCATATCCGATCTAGGTGTCATACCTAGTGCATCGGGTCCAATGAAAATCTTTTGTGACAATACTGGTGCAATTGCCTTGGCAAAGGAATCCAGATTTCACAAAAGGACCAAACACATCAAGAGACGCTTCAACTCCATCCGGGATCTAGTCCAGGTGGGAGACATAGAGATTTGCAAGATACATACGGATCTGAATGTTGCAGACCCGTTGACTAAGCCTCTTCCACGAGCAAAACATGATCAGCACCAAGGCTCCATGGGTGTTAGAATCATTACAGTGTAATCTAGATTATTGACTCTAGTGCAAGTGGGAGACTGAAGGAAATATGCCCTAGAGGCAATAATAAAGTTATTATTTATTTCCTTATAATCATGATAAATGTTTATTATTCATGCTAGAATTGTATTTACCGGAAACATAATACATGTGTGAATACATAGACAAACATAGTGTCACTAGTATGCCTCTACTTGACTAGCTCGTTAATCAAAGATGGTTATGTTTCCTAACCATGAACAATGAGTTGTTATTTGATTAACGAGGTCACATCATTAGTAGAATGATCTGATTGACATGACCCATTCCATTAGCTTAGCACCCGATCGTTTAGTATGTTGCTATTGCTTTCTTCATGACTTATACATGTTCCTATGACTATGAGATTATGCAACTCCCGTTTACCGGAGGAACACTTTGGGTACTACCAAACGTCACAACGTAACTGGGTGATTATAAAGGAGTACTACAGGTGTCTCCAATGGTCGATGTTGGGTTGGCGTATTTCGAGATTAGGATTTGTCACTCCGATTGTCGGAGAGGTATCTCTGGGCCCTCTCGGTAATACACATCACATAAGCCTTGCAAGCATTACAACTAATATGTTAGTTGTGAGATGATGTATTACGGAACGAGTAAAGAGACTTGCCGGTAACGAGATTGAACTAGGTATTGGATACCGACGATCGAATCTCGGGCAAGTAACATACCGATGACAAAGGGAACAACGTATGTTGTTATGCGGTCTGACCGATAAAGATCTTCGTAGAATATGTAGGAGCCAATATGGGCATCCAGGTCCCGCTATTGGTTATTGACCGGAGACGTGTCTCGGTCATGTCTACATTGTTCTCGAACCCGTAGGGTCCGCACGCTTAAGGTTACGATGACAGTTACATTATGAGTTTATGCATTTTGATGTACCGAAGGTTGTTCGGAGTCCCGGATGTGATCACGGACATGACGAGGAGTCTCGAAATGGTCGAGACATAAAGATTGATATATTGGAAGCCTATATTTGGATATCGGAAGTGTTCCGGGTGAAATCGGGATTTTACCGGAATACCGAGAGGGTTTCCGGAACCCCCCGGGAGCTATTTGGGCCATAGTGGGCCTTAGTGGAAAAGAGAAGGGGCTGCCCTGGATGGGCTGCGCGCCTCCCCCCTCCCCTAGTCCTATTAGGACTAGGAGAGGTGGCCGGCCCCCTCCTCCTCTTTTCCCCTCCAAGGAATCCTAGTTGGACTAGGATTGGAGGGGGAATCCTACTCCCAGAGGGAGTAGGACTCTCCTGCGCCTCCCCCCCTTGGCCGGCCAGCCTCCCCTCATCTCCTCCTTTATATACGGAGGCAGGGGCACCTCTAAACACACAAGTTGACACAAGTTGATCCACGTGATCTGTTCCTTAGCCGTGTGCGGTGCCCCCTGCCACCATATTCCTCGATAATACTGTAGCGGAGTTTAGGCGAAGCCCTGCTGCTGTAGTTCATCAAGATCGTCACCACGCCGTCGTGCTAACGGAACTCTTCCCCGACACTTTGCTGGATCGGAGTCCGGGGATCGTCATCGAGCTGAACGTGTGCTCGAACTCGGAGGTGCCGTAGTTTCGGTGCTTGATCGGTTGGATCGTGAAGACGTACGACTACTTCCTCTACGTCGTGTCATCGCTTCCGCAGTCGGTCTGCGTTGGGTACGTAGACAATACTCTCCCCCTCGTTGCTATGCATCACATGATCTTGCGTGTGCGTAGGAAATTTTTTGAAATTACTACGAAACCCAACATACCATGATGTCTCTTATCGAATTACCACAATAGTTTATGGGTTAGGCATTAGAGACAACCACATTCACTTTAAATAGGGCACCATGTAATTCCGATGCGATGACACCGTATGAACTATGGTTTAGGGAAACCTAAGCTGTCATTTCTTAAAGTTTGGGGCTGCGACGCTTATGTGAAAAAGTTTCAGGCTGATAAGCTCGAACCCAAAGCGGATAAATGCATCTTCATAGGACACCCAAAATAGTTGGGTATACCTCCTGTCTCAGATTCAAAAGCAATAAGGGATTGTTTCTAGAATCGGGTCCTTTCTCGAGGAAAAATTTCTCTCGAAAGAATTGAGTGGGAGGATGGTGGAGACTTGATGAGGTTATTGAACCGTCACTTCAACTAGTGTATAGCAGGGCACAAGGAGTTGTTCCTATGGCACCTACACCAATTGAAGTGGAAGCTTATGATAGTGATCATGAAACTTCAGATCAAGTCACTAACAAACCTCGTGGGATGACAAGGATGCGTACTACTTCAGAGTGGTACGTAATCTTGTCTTGGAAGTCGTGTTGCTAGACAACAATGAACCTACGAGCTATGGAGAAGCGATGGTGGGCCCGGATTCCGATAAATGGCTCGAGGCCATAAAATCCGAGAGAGGATCCATGTATGAAAACAAAGTGTAGACTTTGGAAGAACTACTTGATGGTCGTAAGGCTGTTAGGTACATGTGGATTTTAAAAGGAAGACGGACAATGATGGTAAATGTCACCATTAAGAAAGCTCAACTTGTCGTTAAGATGTTTCCCGACAAGTTCAAGGAGTTGACTACGATGAGACTTTCTCACACGTAGCGATGCTAAGAGTCTGTTGGAATTACATTAGCGATTACTGCATTATTTATGAAATCTTGCAGATAGGATGTCAAAACATTGTTTCCTCGACGATTTTCTTGAGGAAAGGTTGTATGTGATACAATCGGAAGGTTTTTTCAATCCTGAAAGATGCTAATAAGTATGCAAAGCTCCAGCAATCCTTCTAAGGACTGGAGTAAGCATCTCGGAGTTGGAATGTATGCTTTGATGAGATGATCAAAGATTTTGGGTGTATACAAAGTTTATGAGAAACTTGTATTTCCAAAGAAGTGAGTGGGAGCACTATAGAATTTCTGATGAGTATATGTTGTTGACATATTATGGATTAGAAATGACGTAGAATTTCTGGAAAGCATATAGGGTTATTTGGAAAGTATTTTTCAATGGAAAGCCTGGATTAAGCTACTTGAACATTGAGCATCAAGATCTATAAGGATAGATCAAAACGCTTAATGGTACTTTCAAATGAGCACATACCTTGACATGATCTTGAAGGTGTTCAAGATGGATCAGTCAAAGAAGGAGTTCTTGCCTGAGTGGTAAGGTATGAAGTTAAGACTTAAAGCTCGACCACGGCAGAATAGAAAGAAAGGACGAAGGTCGTCCCCTATGCTTAAGACATAGGCCCTACAGTATGTTATGCTGTGTACCGCACCTGAAATGTGCCTTGCCATGAGTCAGTCAAGGGGTACAAGAGTGATCCAAGAATGGATCACAAGACAGCGGTCAAAGTTATCCTTAGTAACTAGTGGACTAAGAAATTTTCTCGATTATGGAGGTGGTAAAAGAGTTCGTCGTAAAGGGTTACGCCGATGCAAACTTTGACACTAATCCAGATTATTCTGAGTAGTAAACTGGATTCGTATAGTAGAACAGTTATTTCGAATAGCTCCAAATGTAGCGTAGTAGCTGCATCTACAAGATGACATAGAGATTTGCGAAGTACATACGGATCTGAAAGATTCAGACCCGTTGACTATAACATCTCTCACAAGCATAACATGTTCAAACCCAGAACTCATCGAGTGTTAATCACATGGTAATGTGAACTAGATTATTGACTCTAGTAAACTCTTTGGGTGTTAGTCACATGGGGATGTGACCTTGAGTGTTAATCACATATCGATGTGAACTTGATTATTGACTCTAGTGCAAGTGGGAGACTATTAGAAATATGCCCTAGAGGCAATAATAAATTAGTTATTATTATATTTCCTTGTTCATGATAATCATTTATTATCCATGCTAGAATTGTATTGATAGGAAACGCAGATACATGTGTGGATACATAGACAACACCATGTCCCTAGTAAGCCTCTAGTTGACTAGCTCGTTGATCAATAGATGGTTACGGTTTCCTGACCATGGACATTGGATGTCGTTGATAACGGGATCACATCATTAGGAGAATGATGTGATGGACAAGACCCAATCCTAAGCTTAGCTCAAAGATCGTGTAGTTCGTATGCTAAAGCTTTTCTAATGTCAAGTATCATTTCCTTAGACCATGAGATTGTGCAACTCCCGGATACCGTAGGAGTGCTTTGGGTGTGCCAAACGTCACAACGTAACTGGGTGACTATAAAGGTACACTACGGGTATCTCCGAAAGTGTCTGTTGGGTTGGCACGAATCGAGACTGGGATTTGTCACTACGTGTAAACGGAGAGGTATCTCTGGGCCCACTCGGTAGGACATCATCATAATGTGCACAATGTGATCAAGGAGTTGATCACGTGATGATGTGTTACGGAACGAGTAAAGAGACTTGCCGGTAATGAGATTGAACAAGGTATCGGGATACCGACGATCGAATCTCGGGCAAGTATCATACCGATAGACAAAGGGAATTGCATACGGGATTGATTAAGTCCTTGACATCGTGGTTCATCCGATGAGATCATCATGGAGCATGTGGGAGCCAACATGGGTATCCAGATCCTGCTGTTGGTTATTGACCAGAGAACGTCTCGGTCATGTCTACATGGTTCCCGAACCCGTAGGGTCTACACACTTAAGGTTCGGTGATGCTAGGGTTATAAAGATATTAGTATGCGGTAACCCGAAAGTTGTTCGGAGTCCCGGATGAGATCCCGGACGTCACGAGGAGTTCCGGAATGGTCCGGAGGTAAAGAATTATATATAGGAAGTGCTATTTCGGCCATCGGGACAAGTTTCGGGGTCACCGGTATTGTACCGGGACCACCGGAAGGGTCCCGGGGGCCCACCGGGTGGGGCCACCTGTCCCGGGGGGGCACATGGGCTGTAGGGGGTGCGCCTTGGCCTACATGGGCCAAGGGCACCAGCCCCAAGAGGCCCATGCGCCAAGAGAAGGGGGAAAGGAAGAGTCCTAAAGGGGGAAGGCACCTCCGAGGTGCCTTGGGGAGGAGGGACTCCTCCCTGGCCGCACCCTTCCTTGGAGGAAGGGCCAAGGCTGCGCCTCCCCCCTCTCCCTTGGCCCTATATATAGTGGGGGGAAGGGAGGGCAACCATACCTAAGCCTTGGCGCCTCCCTCTCCCTCCCATGACACATCTCCCTCCTCCCGCAGCGCTTGGCGAAGCCCTGTTGGAATCCCGCTACTTCCACCACCACGCCGCCGTGCTGTTGGATCTCCATCAACCTCTCCTTCCCCCTTGCTGGATCAAGAAGGAGGAGACGTTGCTGCTCCGTACGTGTGTTGAACGCGGAGATGCCGTCCGTTCGGCGCTAGGATCATCGGTGATTTGGATCACGACGAGTACGACTCCATCAATCCCGTTCCCTTGAACGCTTCCGCGCGCGATCTACAAGGGTATGTAGATCCACTCCTCCCTCGTTGCTAGATGACTCCATAGATAGATCTTGGTGACACGTAGGAAAATTTTGAATTTATGCTACGTTCCCCAACACTTCCTTCACATGCCTTTCTTTACAAGTCTTTCCTTACATATGGCAGTTCGTAATATCAGGCCTTAAACCGCCTTTAGGCCTTTGGGCCTTCTATAAGTCTTAATAAACTACAATCTTGAATGTTTACTGGGCTTCTTGCGTGACCCGCCATTGAGGCTGACCCGACCCCTCCTGGGCGGGTCTCAACTGATAGTAATATCCCCAACAGAAGTCATGCTTTGAAACAAAAGATCTTGACATGAAACAATGTGATGCACCAGTGTCAAAAAGAACTTCTGCAGGAGTAGAGTTAACTAGAAAGTTACCCATGATCACTTCTGAAGAATCCTCTGCCTGAGCTGCGTTCATCATGTTGACCTTAGCATGCTTGGGATTATGCTTGATCACTGCATTGCTGGCAGATCTCACAGGAGGAGGAGGCGGAAGGCGCCTTTGGTTGAAGCATTTGTTTGCATAGTGCCCTTTCTGCTGACACTTGTTGCAAGTAACCTCTAAGAGTGGACGGTGATAAGGAGCACTTGACCTTGGAGCATGATACAAAGCTTTGTTCTGATAGGCTGGGTTGGGTGGGTGGGAAGATCCATTGCCACCTTTGCTCTTGTGCTGGTAAGGCTGGCGGGACGGAGGAGGAGGAGGCAACCAGAACTTTTGTTGCTTAGCTTCCAGTTGAGTGGAAGAAAAAGATGGAGCTGCATCTCTGACTCTCTTCTTAGAAGCATCACACTTGAGCTGAGCAACTTATTGCTTTAGTGACATGTTGTAGAATTCGTCATACTTAGTCGGCTCAAAAAGCACGAGAGCTAATTGTAGATCTTCTCCGAGGCCACCTCTGAATTGATAAATCATGCTCTTCTCATCAGGGACGTCTTGTTTAGCGAAGCGAGCGAGCCTCTGAAACAGGATATTGTATTGGTAAAGAGACATGATGCCTTGCTTGAGATTGCGGAACTCCTCGCGCTTACTCTCAGCAACACTTTGTGGAATGTGGTGAGCTTTGAAGTCTCGGCGGAAATCATCCCAGGTAATCACACGACCTCCTCTAGAATCTTTGTATTGTTGATACCACTCAGCAGCTTGGTCTTTGAGTTGAAATGAAGCAAACTTGACAAAATCCTCAGGCCTGACATTGCTACACTCAAAATGTTTGCTGGTATCCACGATCCAGTCATCGGCGTGTGTGGCCTCGACACAGTTACTGAAGGACTTCGGCCGGTTTGCGAGGAACTGATTGAGGGTAGCAAACTGAGGCTGATTGTTGCCTTGGCCTTGATTTACTTGGTTGCCTTGCCCTTGGTTGCGCTCTTGCAAGAGCTGCAAAAGCATCTGAGTGTTGGCATTGGTGGCTGCCATGACAGCTTGCCATGCCTCCGGAGGTGGAGGTGGTCGCGGAGGTTCCGGATTCTGACGTGTTGGAGGAGCCATCCTGAAGAGGTTGACATCCGTTAGCATCTTGAAAGACATATATTCAAGCTGAATCAATGGATCAAAATTGCAACATGTAGCCTTAACATTCGTACAAGAATGAACGAATGAATTCCAAAGTAAATCATCACACTTCCATAAATTGAGAAGCCACTTAGATAAAGGTAGATGAATAAATCAACAAGGTACGGATAGGAACAAATAATTGGTAAGGATTACCCATTCACAAACCAAATATCTGCGGGAAGAAAAACTAGAGCTACATGAATTCCCACCTACAAAACTCCCAAAACTTTCTGGTTATGCAATCAGGTGTTGGGGATATAGGGGAAGCATAATATCTCACCCAAAACTAGCAAATCCTACATCTAGTTGTATCCATCCTTCAACACATAACCAAGAAACCTTCGAAAATCATTTACCTCAACCTTTGAAAAGCATCTGTTATACGAGTTATGGCAATATTCCCGAACTCCCGCCCCAGTACAAGGTGGCGTCGAGGTTATCTCACCAACAAATGCATAAAGGAGATTTTCGATGTCGGCGAACTCGGGTATTCCAGAACTGCAATGATAAAATTGTGACGACAACACCTTGGAGCTCAACTCCCTGGGACACTGCCACAACCCCTAAATGTCAGGAGGCACCAAGAACAATGTTCTCGTCACAAAACCATCGGAACGATTCCAAGATACCCGCGTGATCCTAAAAAAATCGTGAAAATTGAGGAGAGAAGAGTCAAAACTCTACGTCAGGAGGCCTCACCAGAGCGATGAAGGGACTGAGGAGTAAAAAGAATCCTACTCTCCGATATATATAATCCTATAAGACTCAAAACATTTTCTTCTAGACTCAACAACGTCAGTGATTCGATCAAGCAGGGGGCTCCTAAGTCGGGGAAGGCTCTGATTACCAACTTGTAACACCCACGATGCGGCTATATCTCCCACGTGTCGGGCCACGACTTAGAGGCATAACCGCATGGTAGGCATGTCACAAGAGGGGTAATCTTTACACATCCCATGTATTGAATAAGAAAGGGATAAAGAGTCGGCTTACAATCGCCACTTCACACAATACATAAAGTCCGACTACGGAACCAGATAAAAGAAAGACAACCCCAAATGCTAGATCCCCGATCGCCCCAACCGGGCTCCTCTACTGATCATCCGGAAAAGAAACATAATAACGACCCGAATCCTCATCGAACTCCCACTTGAGTTCGGTAGCGTCCCCTACACTGGCATCATCGGCACCTGCATCTGTTTGGAAGTATTTGTGAGTCACGGGGACTCAGCAATCTCACACCCTCGCGATCAAAACTATTTAAACTTATGGGTAGGAAAGGGGGTAGTGAGGTGGAGCTGCAGCAAGCACTAGCATATATGGTGGCTAACTTACGCAAATGAGAGCGAGAAGAGAAGCAAAGCACGGTCGAGAAGCTAATAGTGATCAAGAAGTGATCCTGAAGCTACTTACGTTCAAGCATAACACGAGACCGTGTTCTCTTCCCGGACTCCGCCGAAAAGAGACCATCACGGCTACACACGCGGTTGATTCATTTTATTTAAGTTAAGTGTCAAGTTTTCTACAACCGGATATTAACAAATTCCCATCTGCCCATAACAGCAGGCACGGCTTCCGAAAGTTCAAAACCCTGCAGGGGTGTCCCAACTTAGCCAGGAATAACATCAGAAAGCCATGTTTAGAGCAAGCAAACAACATGATACAGGAACATATCATAGCAAAAAAAATGGCATGAATCTACTCAAAGCATATAACAAAAGTCCCTTGCTGACCAAGAGCCAAAAAGGCACAGAAGATATTATGGCACCCATGTAAACATAGCAAGTTTCGTTAACAGATTCAGACTTAGCAAAAAACAAAGCATGGCATAAACAGAATTATGAAGGCATCTTTGCGAGCTCGATTCACTCACCACAAGGCATTACATGACAAGACAAGCATACATACAGCAAGATGACATGTTCAAGAAGCTAACCATGGTAAGAGCAAGTTCATAGCATGCATGGATCAACTACAACAACCATGGCAAAATTGATTAACATGTAAACAATCTGCCAGGAACATTTTATAGCAAAAGTAGAGCAAGATTAAGTCATGCTAGGGCACTCCATAATTGCAAACATGGGCATGGATAGATATAGCACAACCATATGTCCAAATCATCCTTACTGAAGCAACTCAAAACAAGCATGGACCTCATTGTAGCATCATGGTTACATGGCATAAAAATAACAGCAGGAAAATGACTTAGTGAAATCCTAAGTCCCTGAAATCAGCAATAACACGAAGGCTACTTTGCATGCTTGTGCTAGTAACCACAAAGATCACAAAAATACATGGCAAGCACCCCTGTAAATATGGCATGGCATAGATCAAAACACATTTAGAGCTCATGCCCATATGAAGCACCCATCAAATGTGGCAAAATGAAAAATGCTCATAATCTGCTAAGTAACAGGAGCTAACATTTTATAGCACTCTTGCATCACAGATTTGGGCATCAAGATGGACTCGAACAAGCATGCTACAATGGAACAAAATGAAGAGCACATCATGATGAACATTTTGATATATTGCACGTACAAAACGGAGCAGTATGCAACAAGTTATGGCATGTCAAAGGGGGCACCAGAATATAACAGAAAAGGACTTACGGAAAAACAAGGTCAACCTCTCTGGATCTAGGGTTCCGGGGCGCGGTCCACGAGGTTCGCCGGAGAGAGAGTTTGCCAGAGACGACGAGGGAGGCGGCCGGAGGAGGACGAGGCGCGTCGGGGGAGGGGCGCTCTGGGCCAGATCTGGCCGGATCCGGCCGGAACCCGGTAAGGGCGGCGCGAGCCGGCGAGCGGTGGTGGTCGACGAGCCGGGGCGGCGGAGCGCGCCGGCATGCAGAGGCGGCCGGCGGGCGGAGGCGGTGAGGTGCGTAGGCGGCGGTGGGTGCGGCGCTCGGGCG